>NC_048893.1:89547891-89847891 GCF_011077185.1 Oxyura jamaicensis
GAGAAGAGAAGAGAAGAGAAGAGAAGAGAAGAGAAGAGAAGAGAAGAATTCCTTGCAGCCAGTTCTTTGTTTGTTACCTTTGCTCAGATGGGCACAGACAACCACCTCACCTTTCCCAACATAACTCCCGTAATACCTTAAGTCAGCAGACTCAGAATGTATGGGAGGGCATGCAGAGATGGTGCAAGCAGTGGTCCTGCCAACAAGAGATGTGAACAGTAGATCTCATCAGGAAAAGGATTTGCTAAATCAAGTGATGGCATCCTGAGGGTACTCTAATTTAATCTGAGGAGACAAGACACCTAGGTCTCACCACTGACATGTTTTTATATTGCACACTCCATAATGATTGGGCCACCAGCTGACCAGCAGCACATCATAGTTCCAGTAGTATGTTACTTAGCTCCCATGGTAGGAAGAGAGAGGTTGCCTGCCCTTGAAGCAGCATGGAAAAGATCATTGAGGGAGCAGTCCTTGCTGTTTTGACAGTGAAATCATACTGTTCAGCACATTGGCAACCAGGAAAATCACCAGGCTCATGGCTGTGATGTGAGGCTTGTTACCTTATCTTCCCCCCATACTTGCCTGCCTTTGCCAGAACCTCACTGAAAAAAAGTGGAAGCACTACAACAAAATATTACCTTTCTTAAAATGAAACAGAAGTCCTAGTTGTGCGGCCTGTTCTTTGGTTTCTCCAGAACAGAGAAGCTATTACTTAGATAAGTGTTATCCCACCTGCACCATGTTTGGAAACATAATCCTCCTAAATGACCAGGATTTCAAAGGTGTTGCTTTTGTGCATGAATTTGAACTTCCATATTTAATGGTTTAAAGAGATCAATACAGCAATGTTCAGCAATCTGGAATTGCTATACTTAACCTGCAGTTACAACTCTTTACTGAAACTTATAGCTGGACTGAAGCCCTTCAAATCTTAGATTAATCAGACTCAGCATAATGCCCCTGCCTATAAATTCCAGAAGGGTAGATTTATTTTAATATAGTGAATCATGCAGGTTTTGGCAACAATCTGAAGAGTATATTTTGTCCATGGGAAAGTGAAGGAAGAAATATGGTTAGAGGGAAGAAAAATCCCCTTCAAAAGCATGTTCTACAACTTAATTAATAAATAGCCAACAGATTGGCTGGTGCAATGACAGGTTTCATTGCAGCTAATGAAGCTCCATCAATGTATGCTGAGAATCTGACCAATAATTTTTCATGTAACATTTATAAATAGTCCAGAGGAAATACATTGTCATAAAATATGAAAAATACCCCTATTAATGCATACTTTTAATTTAGTTATTCCCAAAGAGCATACATCTCATTGCCACCGGCCTAAAGTAGTGCAGGTTATTTTATCCTATGGTGCATCTTCCAGGTGCATCCCAAGATGAGTGTGCTGTGAATATAATCACAAGGTAACCCATTTGTATGTGAATATGTCAATGATGAGAGAGGCTGAGGCAGCTGAAGCATTAGTAACAGCAGCATCTGAACTTCTTGGCTCTGTTCTTCAGATAGTCAATGTCAAATGCTCTCCAAAATAGGTTTCTCTACATATCTTCCCTTTTAATGAGGAATGTTTAGTGTTCCTTTATACTTAATGGCATTAATAATGTATCAGCTGGTATATTTGATCTGTCTTTTGGGCTCATCATTGGGCTCCAAATCTTAAGTATGTCTCTGCCATGAGGTTCAGGGAATGGTGCTGTTGGCACAGGTATGTGGCCTCTGCTTGGCCCTGCTGATCTCTTTCTGGGGATTGCACCCTTCTCCAAACTAGCAGGGACCCTGCAGCTCCTGGAACAGGGCCCTTCAATCTCACTACCTGACAGTGCAGCACCTAAAAGAGAGGGGCCTCTGTCCTCAAGTGGATGTCTCAGCTTCTTGCTGTAAGCCAACAATTGACACAGGAACAGGTGCAGAGGAGGACTATGAGGACAACAGGGGGAATAGAGTGGCTGTCTTACAAGAGGAGACTGGGAAAAGCTTGGCTTGTTTAGCCTAGTAAAATGAAAGCAGAGAGGGGATCTGATTACTATCTATAAATATATATCAGGAGGATAAACACCAGGGAGGGAGGAGAACAATTTAAGCCAAAGGACAGTGCTGGCACAGGAACAAATGAGTCTAAACAGGCAATGAATAAATTTCCGCTGCGTATGAGAGGCAGGTTTCTGAATATCAGAAGAGAGAGGCTGTGGAACAGCCGAAAGGGACTGAAGGGACTGAAGGGAAGGGAATGAAGCTTAACTCCTCCCAGGCAGGGCATTAATGCAGTGTCAGGGCCTTTGCAAGCCAGGAGCTGGAATTGGTAGCCCGAATGGTCACTTTCTATTCTCTGTCTTTCCCTTCTGAGTCAACAAATCTATGGGTCTGCTCTTACATTTAACCACTCTGTCCACTCAGAGTCCTGTCCTGTGTGCTTCTTTAGGACGTACATGTTTTCCTTCATTATGAACTGCAGGATTCTTCAGGTTTTAGGTATGTTTGGCTCTGTAAGACACGTGCTGCATTTTATGTATCCTGCACAAGCAGGAAATCTGACTTACTCTGTGTATGAATATATATATAATTTAAAATAGGATGTTATTTAAAATGGTATCAAAATTCATTACATTGAAGTATAAAAAAAAAAAAAGCAGTAAAAAAACCCAGAGGTTTGAAAACTGATAAAAAATAATTTAATGTAATTCTAATACCCATTAATTTACATAAAAGCCTTTTGGGAAGCTCTCAGATTGACTGTAAAAATATTTTTAGACTATTTTTGATCATTTGTTTCATGACCCTGTATTTTTTCTTTCCAGTCTGTATATAAAAACATAACCTAATTTAATGTAACTTGTGGGAACAGACTTAAATTCTATTTTTGTGAAGGGGAACTCCCTCTAACATTTGAGATAACATATACTACTAGGACAAAATAGGTAGGATTCTTTCACCTCCCTTTTGCTTCTTTGATAGTTTTGCCCTTTGTGCATACAAGTTTCTAATTGTCTGCATACGCACATTTTTAGAATTTTTAGATATTAATTAGATATTACATATTAATCTTTAGATATTAACTAAACTCTTTGAACTAGAGACCAATTTGACCTCATCTGTGCTTTACTAATTTTTCAACTACCAGTGATAACTACCAAAAATTCTTGCCTCTTCAAATTTCAGCACTTCCTTAAACTCATCAAGTCTCAATTTTATTCAGTAACCCTCTGTTTAAAATATTTAACCAGTAGGATGCGGGCACAGATTCAGATCCTCTCTGCCTGAGGGCATCTTAACCTCCTCTTTCCTGGTAGTGTGTCCGAACACTTAGGTTTATAATCTATTCAAAGGCCAGGGATGGAGTGCCATTCTCAGTCATTCCTGTTGGTGTAATTCAATTTTGGATAAATAATTAGGTCTCTCATATTCTGGGAGAGCATCCTGACCATCAGCTATATTTTTTGTTCACTCACCAAATATTTAAGTATGCTGTTCAAAGTGGAACAGTTTGAGCAGATGAGCCTGAGGGAGGCCTACTTCAGTGTGCACTAATAACTTAGCAGTTAAGAGACTCACTTGAGAGGTAAGAAACCTTGGGTCAAATCATTGCTCTGAATCTTTAAAGTACAAAATATTTTTTTTAAATGACCTGCTTTAATTTGGTTCCTGTTTTCACCTTTTGCAAGTTTTTTTTTTTTTTTTTAATATTATTAATATTTAATCCTATTTTTTCCCATCTTAGCTACCAAACTGAGCAAAGCATTTCACATATGTTATGTCTACTTGTGATGGGTTCAGATAAATTCTTTCACAATGCTTCAGTAAATTTGTGTCCAGTCAATAGCCTAAGTGCAGCAACTCCATAGCATTGCGTACATTGCAGGTCTTAAGACTTAGAGATACTACACAATGTTGTACAGTAGAAAGACATTTAAGTTAGCTTTAGTTATCTTGGGTACTGAAGCAGAATAGCCACATTAGCATGATACCTCACAAAACTAGAGTAAATTAGCCCTGGAAATGTTGCACCCATTACTGTCACTACCAATTACAATAATTAATGTTATTCATCTCTAGGCAGCAGATTAAAACTGAACTAACCTATTAGTAACTGAATGTCATTGCAACTGGAGTGTTGTTGGATTGCCTGTGTGAAGGTGGTGATTTCATTTCAGATCCTATTGGCAAATGGCCATGTTCTTTAAATGAATAATAAATGAATACACAACAAGCAAAATCTTGGCTCCCTGGAGCTCTCCATTAACTGAAATAGTGCAGGATGCAAACACATCTGTGCCAGTTATTGAAAACTTTATCATGATTCTGGATATTTCTGGATTTGGATATGGAAACGTCTTGAGGATTGAATGGCTTGTGGAGATTGAGGTACCCTATTTCTGTTTGGGAAGTCCCTTCAGAATGGGGGTGTTCACATACTCATTTATAAGTTTGTTGCAGCTGAATGAATGTCTCCTCCATTGTGAGAGTTTGTACTATTTTCGGTTTGTATGTTGAATGATCAGTTACAGTGAAACACACAACATAAAAATTAGTCTTGACAGAAATCACCCCTCAGTCACAGCACATGTATTACTATAATTAAATTATTTAATGCATTTCTGTAAAAGCATGCACTAACTAATCAGTTAACCAGCACTAACTAATCAGTTTACCAACACTATTCAAAAAAAAAAAAAAAAAAAAAAGATAAAGTTTTAGAGATCCCTTAGTTTTAATTTAAGTATGGTTAGCAAAGAAAACCTTAGCAGTGTTCAAAACATTAAATAGTTACTGCAGTTAGACAATAGTTAAGTCTTTCTAGATGATTTACTTCATCCGTCTGTAGGGTGCTTTCCAGATCTGCCCTTTTCCATCTGTATACTTTTTCTTCCTATTCAAGATACCCATAGGCAAGCTGACATGCTTTGACCTGCTGAATATTGTTGTTTCTTGCTTGCTCTTTGGTGAATGAGAAACAAGCAAAGAACACTGAACTCTTTAAGGAAGAAAACAAGAATCGTGCAATTTGTTAAGGAGAACAATGAACCGGCTCTCTATTAAGTGTGCATCACAACCATGATTCCTAGGCTATTTCCCAGTGTTGGGCTGGGTCTTACGTTTCTTGGGGATCTTTTTTTTTTTTTTTTTTTTTTTTTTTTGTCTGTTTATTTTTAATATGACTATTTTTAGCCAGTGCACACATATAGAGGGGGGACAAGATTTTTACTCCTAATGTGGATCTGAGAACGTTTAGCTGTTGGTCTGCAGAGAAATAAATACATGTTTGTTCTGTGCTGCATAGTGTAGCCAAGATGAGAACTTAACCTTGTGCTCCTGGCAGAGGGTTGCTGAAGGTGAAGGGATGACCTCTCCAAGGCACGGCTCATTTATCATTGCTTGGATGAATGTGGAGCAGGAACAACTTCTTTTGTATCACACTTGTTGGATATCTGACATTCAGCTCATCCAGGGGAGGTTAAACTTATACGGAAGAAAGTCTACATTTCATTTGCTTTGCAGCCATGGTACCCAGTTGTTGCATGTTTGTCCTCTTTTTCTGAACTCCTTAGCATAGTCATGTCCTGTTACACTCTTAGACTGTCATCGTAAACCTGGAAAGACACATTCAGGTGTGGAATCTGAGGGAAAATCAATAGCACACTGATTAGTGCATATGCCTCTCAAATGTTCAAGTTTTCATGTTGAAGTCTGCATGCTCTCAGAGACAGGACAAAGGTATAAATAATTATTAGACTCCCACTGTTTCTCATAAGCTTATCTCTGCATTTTGCCTACAGTATTAACAGAGGCACAGCCTTCTAATTGCATTATATACATTATGTTACATTTGAGTCTTGGTAAAGCAAATTAATCAGCCGTGTCTAAAAATAATGACCGTGGCTCTTTAAGCTAAGTGTGCATCTCAGTCATCTAAAATGTAACTCCTACGTGGTTTGCAGTATTGCCCATGCTCATAGACAAGCAAGATGTTCATGCTGCAATATTTAGACCCTGTAACACTTTCAATATGTGAGGTGCTAATCTGCTAAGATGCTCCTGATAATCATTTTCTCTATGCTTTATTTATCCTTATTAAATTACTGAAACCCCTGGGCTGGGGCCTTTCAATATTTGCCTCTGCCCTATCCAATCCCCTTTAGCTCAGGGAGTTACTCGTGGAATGAACCTTTAGATCAGCATTTTAGATGTTGAGAAATATTTAGCTGTGTTAGTCAAGGCAAGTATAATTACAGTCCCATAGGTTTGTCCAGGAGGTAGGGCAGGGAAAAGGCAGGAGAAGCTGGACAAGCAGAAGGAAACATTGCAGTGACAACACTGCACAAGCCTCACCAGAGGAAGATGGCTTTAAGCTCTTTTTGGAACCTACTTTGTGGAGACTGCCAGAATGTAAATGGCTTGCCCCCCACATGCCCTGTATTGATCATCTCTGCACAGATCCTGCAAGTACTGCCTGAGCCTTCTTCATGGTTATAGATGTACTATCAGCCCTTGGTAGCCAGTGGCTTTGGCTGTGCCAGTAAGAATATATTAGATTGCTGTAAGGGAGATTAGGAGAGAAGGGTGTTACCTTCTTTCCCTGTGTTGCAAGGGAAAGGGTATGTTTCACAGTCTGTGCCAGTTGAAGAAAAGCTCTCCTGAGACTGCATCCTATAAAGGAGTTTATTTACTCTCTAGCAAAAGAGTTACCCAGTAGTCAGGCTCCTGGCTTGGTTGCTGTGCTCTTAACACTGCCTATTTCATGCTGGAAGTTCAGTAAGCTGCAGAGAAAACCCACTGAAGAGGAATGGTTACAGCATGACGAGCTGAAGCTCTGTCAAAGATAGAGAAAGACACTTTTAGTTCTTAATGCAGTAGCAAATCCTGTATTGTACAAGCCAGGGTAGTAATAATAGTGAAATGGCACCTCACATCTCATCACAGGGTGGTGGCATGACCTAGTAGGTAGAGAGGCTCTTGGTAATCCTTTCTGTTGTTTTCTTCCCTACAGACACCAAAACACTACTGAATTCACGCGGTCCGTGTTGGGATTTTCTTTTTTCAGTTGTCTCTTTTGATAAGACACAGCTGGCACTTTTATTCAGCATCCAACAGTACACCAGTTGCATTGCCTTACTGCAATCTTTTCATCTCCATTGTTGCCCTGTTTTCTGTTGTAAATGAATCAATTCATGCAATTAGTAGTGGAGCTGTAAAGTATCTAATAACAGGGCAAAGAGGAGCCTGCTCACTGAGGAAACTAGAAGAACAAAACAGCATAACCAGATTGGGGGGGGGGGGGGCATGTCGTGCAAGATCTGACATTTTACTATTTAAGAATTCTGAGCAGAAGCAGAATATACTCATTGCAATTTCAAGATATTTGGGGGTATTATAGCAGTAAAGTTCTCAGACAGCAAAGTCTGTGACTATATGAGAGCTAACAGTAAGTTTAACACATACTTCTATGGTATGCCATTTGCCTTCCATGTAAATTATGTGCTTGAGAATCATCTGAATTGGTGTTAAAGTAATCAATGGTTAATATAAACTCTTATGAGATCATCTAAGATCATCTGAGGACTTTTTTACCCTGGAAAATGGAAGTTGTTCAGTCTACCTTCAGGCTAAAAAGGGCAATCTGTGCACACTTCTGTCACAACAGGAGCAACATCAGTGGGCACATGGGGTGAATGTAATTTGCTAGCGACTAGTATTGCATTTGAAGCTTGAAATAGCTGGAATTTAAGAGAGGCTGCAGCCCAGCCTCACAGGTGCAACTAGTAGCATGTTGCAGAGATCTAAACCTTCAAACATCACAGACTGGTCAAGGCTGTAAGAGATGTCTGGCGATCTTCTGGTCTAACCCTCTGCTCAGGCAAGACCACCTAAGGTGGGTTGTCCAGAAACATGTCAGACAGCATATTTGAGTATTTCCAAGGAGGGAAACTTCACCACCTGTCTGGGCAGCCTGTTGCAGTGCTGTGTCACCCGTACAGTAAAGAAGTGCTCCCTGATGTTCAGAGGGATCTCTTGTGTCTCAGGTTCTGCCCATTGCCTCTTTCCTGGCACTGGGCACCACTGAAAAGAGCCTGACTCTGACATCTTTGCACCCTCCCTTCAAGTATTTGTACACTTTGATGAGACCACACGTGTGAGAAATGTGGGGCCACAGCTCAGAGTGATGGATCTCGATTATACTGTGTTGTCCAGCTCGGTGAGGCCTGTTTTTTAGCCCAAATAGATTTCTTTGATGAACAGCAGGCATTGTGCCGGGAAAGAGTTCTGGCTGGATGGTCCTGGAGCCCCAGTGAGGAACCTTTGCTAAAGTGTTGTCCTGACCTTTTGAGAGGTTCTTAGACTGATGCATTCAGGCGTGCCTGACTACATTTAGGATCCAGTACCAGTACCCACTAAATAATATTTTTCATGGTTTTTGACTGAACTCAGTGGAACTGCTCATGTGTGTAAATGTTACTCAGCTGTATGTATAGTGTCAGGACCTCAGACATGATGGACAAGTTAATTATAAACAGGTCAAAATGTGATGAAGCTTGGGTTGCAGTTGTAAAGTTTGCTTTAGTTATTAAATATTCAGGCTACTGTCATAGTTGCACTGATTGCTCTAAGGTTACCAAGCCAGTCTCTAATATTTATGACATGTCTTGTTCACTTCTTCTTCTTGACACTGTCTTGAACTGACAGAGACAAGGTGATGGATTTTTTTTCAAGCATCTATTAACCCTTAATGTGTACTTAGCACAAATGAGGAAGGCAAGAATTTGAGGCTTGAAGCTTTAGGACAGAAAAGTGTAGAAGCAAACAGTTCTTACTTTGTGTCTGAGATACTCATAATGAATACAGTGCCAATATTTGCTCAATATATATGTGATATCACATGCTGTATTAGAGACCTTTCAAGTTTTTCTTTGTTCTACTTCTTTTCTGTCTTACTGCCATCACACAAAATTCTTTTGACTACAGATAATAAAAGGTGTATGGGAAGTAGATTCCTAGATTGATCTATCATTTATATGTCGAGCATCCATTCTCTTTTGGCTTTTAAGAAAAGAAACAACCTTGTGCCTTTAGCTTTGTACTAACACAGAGATGACACTGACTGTCCCTCCCATTGGCACCAGGTTAAAAGAAGTTCTGATATTTATGAATGCACAAAGTCACATCTCATTTATCTCCAGACCTGAGGCTCCATTATCATATCAGCTCACTTGCTCAACTTGAAATCCTTATGGAGAGAAATTAAAGAAAAAGGTGTAACAGAACAAATATCCCTTAATCAATTGCCCTCTGACATCTCTCACTCAGAGGTTGGAGCCTGCAAAATGAATTAGTGTAATAAGCTCAATATGTACAGCAGATGGCATGGACATTATAATAAAAGTAGATGAAATAAAACCTCAAATCATTTGTAATGATTTATAACTATCGATCCCACTAAAGCATTTCTCTTCCTTCAGGGAGGGGAGTAGAGAAAGAAACATTAGCTAGATGCTTTCTTTTATATGTGTGTATATATATATATTTTTCCTCTATGTACTGAGAGGAAAAAAGCCTTGCACATAGACTCACTCTAATCAGACAGGTAAAAAGCCTTTTATATAAAAGTTTAAGTAAATTTGTTATCTATTCCAAGGAGTTTAGATAGGATTTCAAAGTGATATTTTAAACAAAACTGCTTTATGAAGTGATTTGGGGGGGGGTTAAACCACATATCTAAATCACTCAGCTTTATGGGGCATATCCATCTGTATCAGTCACATCGCATTATGTTGTTCCACAAAATGTCATAACATCTTATAGGACTTCTGAAAACAATTTTTGCTTAAATGGTAGGATAGGCTGCTCACAATGAAAGTGAGATTAGCTGGCAACATATGACAATATAGAGCTGAAGGTAAAATACAAAAACCAAAGACAAGAAACTCAATTCAACTGTCTCTTAAACATAATATGTTCTGAAGAAAGGGGGGAAATCTAAAGAGCAGTGTGCTTGCGTATGTACTAGCCGGCTAATAAAATATCCAAGCTTTGATTTAGGCAAACTCAATCCGAGAACACAACTCAGCAAATATATATATATATATATATATATATACATATATTTCTAATGGGGGCTGCACATATGTCATTGTGGTTGCTACAATGAGGAGTTTTCTTTCCAAAGCTTTCTCCAAACCCCAGAAGACTAAAGACCTAGCATCTACAAAAAGTTTAAGCCTAACCAAGTTATCTGACGATTACGTGCTTCCCGATGCAGGGAGCTATTTGCACAGCTTAACTCTGTCTTTAGGCTAGCGTTTGTTTAATAGAACTGACCCTGAAACTACTTCAGCACACAATGAAAGTTAAGCACTAAATTAAGGCTGTCAAGCAGACTTAGGACCTTGTTAAATTATTTAACCTATTAGTATAGCTGAGAATTTATTCAGGTAAAGAGAATTTACCCGTTAATTTACAGAGCTTAACAATGTGTCATACACAGCAAATAGGTGTGTTAACCACTTTTAACTCACCCAAACACCGCTGATATACCTAGAGAACTGTAAATCTTTCCCTTGCTGAGAGAAGATAGATTTTCAGACCCCTTGGGCAACGCCCACTGGCATAAACATGAGCACTAATTACTTGGGATAAAGGTCAGAAAACTGTGTGATTTCCCATACCAGGTGGAACAGCATGGGGCAAGCTGGTGGTGACCGAATATTGCCAAAATTAGCTTCACTGGTTTTATTAATAGCTACATTAGCTACATTATGTGCATTCAGCAGTCATGTGAAGTTGCTAATTGGAGAGAAGCATCTCAGCGTGCTAGGTGCTGCACCAGCCTCTCGAAGGGCCATCAGTTGAAGAACAGCCCTCACCTGAAACACGTTACACTTCTGGGTGCAACTTGAGTTTGTTCAAAGTAGGGGGGCATGGTTTCTTAGGAAATCTTGATGCTATTTCCATTGTCCTTGGTTAGAAATGGTTCCATGTTTAAAAAAAAAAAAAAAAAAAAAAAAAAAAAAGTACCTTTTTATCACTGTTTAATCAAAGTTTGGTTTGAAGTAGTTACAGAATCATTTTGCTCTTTGTGAATATAAGTACAGTATTGAAAAATAATGACAATTTTTCACTCAAAACTCCAGTGAAAAACCTTTCCTCCAACCTCTCCATACCAAAACAAAACAAAACAAAAAAAAGGGACATGTGACAGGCTGTTACTATAACATGGAAAAGATGATAACATTAGAGGAAAATGAGGAACTGAAAGAGGCTCCAGCAGAGGAAGGCTGAGGAATTGCTGTGTTACCTCCTGGCATGCTATTTTTACCCAGCTGCATCCTGTCTAAAACCTCATGGCGAGGTGAAGTTGTGCTGGAGGAAGTAAAGGTCCCACAGACACGTGGGCAAGGAAAGCTGTAATTCTGCTGCCAGCATTTCCCCAGAGTAATGGGTTGGTCAGGTTCGGAAGAGGTGAAGGGGAGGACCCTGGAGCTGAGCAGAACGGTTTGAGTTTCAGACAGGAATGTGGTGGTAGTGTGAAAGTCCCTGCCTTGCGCACACAAGCAGTAATCAACACTGACCAGCTATGCTTGCTGGGCAGCTGCCCCTGAGGCTCCAAGGCACGTGCAGCGAAGGCACATCTACTCTTTCATCTTCAGGGTGATTTCTAAGACACCCTCCAGGTCACTGCGGATAATTCTGTAGACTTCTTCACAGTCCTCTGATAACTAGGCCTGTGGAGATTTCAGGGTTGCTTTTATCAATGTTCAGTTTCACGTAGTCACATACCCCATAGCTTTCAAGACCAAGCACTAAATCCTTTCAACTACCAGAGCAAATGTTTGATAATTAATTAGCAGTTGTCAGTGGGATGGCGACCCCACAGGATGGCTGTCATTTCATGCTCTGATACGAAGACCTCTCGCCTTTGCAGTCCCTCCATGGTCCCTCAGCCCTTCACCCACATTTACACTTTGCTTTTTTAGGGGACGCCACAAGGCAACTGTAAATCCACAATTTTGCACTTGACGGATGGGAGCCTGCATCAGGGTTGTGGTGGGGGGCTGCAGCTGGGAGGATGTGGGCAGCTTGGTCCACCACCGTTCCCAGTCCACAAGGAGACACAGACTGGGACGAGCTGTGCCCTCCTCCTCTCCCTAGCCTGAGTATTTTGTGCAAAGCTTTGGATTATTTTTTGTCCAACCAAAGCTTCCTTTCTATTAATATTTCGAATGTAATGATTACTGCGAAATTACTGTACATCACTTCAGAAAGTTCACTTGGAAACTGAAGGATGGGAGGAAACTTGCTCAAACTATATAAATCCAGGTCTGTCAGACCAGTAAGCATCATTTCAGAGTAAGGAGATTGTCCATGGATGTGAAGGGACTGTTCCTGTTTGAGGGAGACCTGCTACTATACTTTAGGCTACATCTCTGTTCTAACTCTGGCCTTTCATGTTTGAGTCTGGTTTTTGCAAGGAGCTTTGTGCAAGACCTTTATGCTTTATATTTTCTTGGTGCATCCCCAGGTAAGGAACCATATACAGGCTGTCCAATTTTTCATTTTATAATTGCTACCCTTTGTCATGGCTGGTTATGTAAGATTTGCAGTATGAACAGGGTGCTCTGCTGAAAAGCTCTTGTTTTATAATACAGTTCTTCTAATTTAGAAGTCACAATATGAATATAAGTAAGGAGCAGAATCCTATCATTTCTCTTTTTTAAAAATTATATATATATATATATATGTTTTAAATAAAAACAACTTCTGACCCCCAAGCTAACAGAATTAAAAGCAGCTGCAGATGAACCTTTAGGAATGAAGAACTGAGTGAAATTTTTGAAAAAAAAAAAAAAAAAAAAAAAAAAGAGAGAGAGAGATGTTTTCCATTTTTTGTGAACATTTTGCCTTTTCCTTTTTTTTTTTTTAATCAAACATTTTGACTACTTTCCTTCCACATATTTGGCCTTTTCTTTAAAGCTTTCATTATAGCAGCTTTTGAAAATTAATGCATTAGAGAGAGACAAAGAAAACAAAAGGAAAAAAAAAAAAACACCCTAACATAACCGCATTTTGTCACACTCTGGTGGGGCTGAAGGATGGTGTTTTTATGACAATCCTTGAAGAATGTCTCCTGGGATATCACTCCCAAGGGAAGCAGTGACTTCAAGGCTGATAATCTCTGTGTGGTATGATAAAAGCAAAACAGGATTGTCTGAGTGCTGGAGGTGCTCCAAACACATCCTCGTGCCCTGTCTGATCGCTCAGCACACATGCCTTTGCACAAGACAAGTTTTCACAATAATGCAAAAGGTTGTCAGTCTGAGATAATTCCCACTTTTCTAAAAGAGGGGGGAAAAGCCACTATAGCTTGAGTAAACAGGAGAATTGTTTCTCTGCTTTAGGCTTCTTAGAGGTTAGGAGAGGCAGAAATCACCAGCAGTTAGAACAGCTGAAAATAAGTCACTGAAAAAGAAAAAAAAAGAAATAATGTAAAGGAAAGGAACCATGGCAGGATCTTGGGTGTTGTTTAGTTTCCAGTTTCTACATTATTTTTCAGACCTCTCCCCTCCCACAGTGTCAGTGAGGCGGGCAGTGACCTGCCTACTTATTTTCTGGCTTCACACTTAGCAGAAGGGTGACATGCTGAACAACTGGCTGTGTACACCATATTGTAGACCCATGCACTATACAAGAGACAATTGAAATACCTCTGAAAATGTACATACTAAGTTTCAGATTTGTATTTGCTTTGGGAAGATAATGGCATTTTTCTCTCAAGCAAGCTTTTCTTTCCTTTCTCCACAGCGTGATTATCAGGCATCATGCTGAAGTGGCACATATATTATTCTAATTAAGTCCCTTAAATTTAAGGAGGAATGCCTCGGTAACTGCATGGGGCTCAATAGAAATTCCCCATGAACTCTGCACATTTTACTCCTCTCAGTACTTGCAAGCTGCGAGCAGCTCATGTACATGCCAACTCCATTTGCAGAGCCAGCTCTACACTTATTTCTTGGAACAAGGCTATGTGGCCTTTGTCTCCCATGACTTTTCCTATTTATGAACATTACCGGGGAGCCTTGAGCTTAGTCTAAAGAGGGCATGGCTTCTGGTGGTACATCTAAGAGAATGTGTCTGAGTTGTCGGAGCCGCGAGTTAGCACTACTTAAATGATGCTGTGCCCCTCTGCAGGAATTGTTTTTTTTTCTGTCCAGCATGTGTTCATCGTCCACGTTTCAAGGGTTGCCTGTGTTTGCCTTTGAAGTACCTTCATGGCCACAGTAAATGCACAAGCTCCCCGCAGTGAGGGAAATGTGGACGCAGGCAGCGGGAGTTGTGGGCAGCTGATGCGGACACAGGATGAGGTGCGTTCATCATCTGTGTGAGCTGACAGATTAAATAAGTAATAAACAAAGCAGGATGTAACCCTTAATTTGGTGTAATATTGTGTCTGCCCTAGCTCTGAACACAACAGCATCTTCCTTTTACTCTTTAACAAAATCCCACAGAGATTGCCTTTGAGAGCACAGTAGGCTAGGAAGAAGTAAAACTTAGGCTGGAAACCAATTGCTTTCCAGTTTATGAGCTTTCCAGCTCCTTCCAAGATCAACATGGCAAAACAATACAGCTACATACCTGCAGACAATATAATGACAGGGTAAATTGCTCTCACAGAAGATATCCTGTGCTGCTGTACCCTAGAAGATGCTTTCAAAACTCCGTGGGAGAGGTGAATAGATCTCTTTGACATAGGAAAAGAATATCTATGTGCGTAAGGTGAAATGATAGCATTTTAACTATGAAAGCAGCCAGAAGCTAAATGTATATGTTTCATGAGACATAACAGGCTTTCAAATCAAGCAACAAGCTTTAAACTGGAGGACATAACCAGAGATACTGGAGAGAGAAGCTGAACCTAACACAGGATCTCTCTTCTTGGTCCATACTAAGTTGTTTCACATCCATATAGCCTGAAGCTTCAGCATTTCTCGGGAGAAAAATGTATGAAGAAAGAATGAATATTTGAGATTACAGCAAGCAGATGTGGGGATGAGGTCTTGACTGTGCTGCAAACAGATCTTGCTCAACTTTCAGTATTAAAGACGAAATCAGGAGGGGAGTGTTCAGTATCAATGAGCACTCATGCGTAGCTCTTTGCTGCCATGTGTGATGAGAAGAACTGACTATACCCTTTCAGTCAAAATACATTCTTCAAGATAAAAGCTCTCTTTTTTCTTAAATAAATTATTTCTACTCAGAAACGTGTCTGAAATTTTCCATTTTCCAACAGAAAAAAAAAAAAAAAGAAACACTTTTGATGAAAACTTTTCAGCTACGTTAAAAGCTGATTGAAGTTATCAAAATTACAAAACTCATGCTTGATTTTATTTTTCACTAAAACAAGAAAAGAATAGGTTAAATCTTGGAAGGGCACTAACTATTATTGATATTTTTCTTTGAAAAATATTATCTGTTTCCTGCCCAACTTGTGCAGAGAACGTGTATTTAGCTATGCATAAATGTTCATAGCTCTGTGTACATCCATGGTACCCTCCTTTGGCTGTATCAGAAAGGTTTCTCAAAATAATTGGTTTCTCTTTCCAGATCTTTCCCAACATTGTGTGTCATCTTGTGGAGGGCACTGGACTTGTCTGTGCCTCTCTGCCTCTCCTTACACTGGTCATTCGTTCAGCTTCTGATCTTCTCAGAGGTTAAATCCTCAGAGATGCTTGTGCCCAGGGGCACCTGATCTTCCCTACTACATCTCAGTGATGTAGTAATCTAAGTAACAGTAGGCACAACTCTTAAAACAGTGTGCTGTGCTATATGCCACTACTGCGCATCTAATGTCTGCCATCTGTAACTGTGTATGCTCTGTACGTATGTGTTCTGCTTCAGCTTCTTAACCTCCAAATTCTGAAGTACAGCAAATCTGATGACTACATTGAATGCTTGTTAAAGGCCAGCAGAAAGGATCCCAGAGGAGAGTCAACTTCACACGAAACACAAAGCATCCGTTGTGTTAACTTAACTCGTTTTAGCTGCACTTTGACAAGGTATCATTTGGCTTTTTTTTCCCCCATTAGAGGGTGCCATGTGCAGTGCATCCCACCAACCAGGAATCAAGGAGCACTACCTTGGGAATCTTTGCTGACAGCGAAGGTTGCAAACTGTCCTAATTAGCATGCAGCCTACTAAAAGAAGTGTAAGTAAGGCTTTGCATTACGAAAGGAAAGAGCCTGTGCCCCAGAATACCAATTGCTGTGAACAGCAATACTGCAGTGGAAGGCATTAGGTGGGAGAATGCTTTCGAGAGCAGAGTGTAAAGAGGGTTTGGCTGTTTCAGGTCAAGCACTTGATTTTAAGGGACTCCTAATCAATTTGTAGCCTAAGCCTGGAGTGAGCATCTTTCTACTTTTCACAGCAAAGGCCTTGGGAATTGCATTTTCTCTTCAGGAATAGGGCTTCAAAAATTAGGGGTGATCTTGTGCTGCCAAGGTCACAGCTCCTAAACTGAACTTGTCTTGCAAAATCACTACAGGATTTTGGTTTGACTCTAAAGGGGGCTTGATGTGATGAGGGCAGAACCCAGCCAAACTACTGCCTGCCAAGCAAGCAGCGGGTTCAGGTCTCAGCCTGATTTCCAGAAGCTCACAACTTCAAGGACTTGGGCTCAGCTTTCTCGCTGATCTCCGGAGGGGTACAACTGCATCTGCTGTCCAAGTCACTCTCATTCAGTCCACAGCTTTTTTATGAACAGTAGTCCAGTGAAAGAGCAGTCACTATCTCCAGCCCAGGCACTGTAGTCAGTAAATACAACTGCATACAAATTTCTTTCCCCCTGCAATATGTCCTTGCATCTGTCAGAACTGATGCCTCTGCTCAGGTGATGCTGGAGCTCCCTAGTGCCACAGGCTCCCAAGGGAACTGAAACAAAGGGGAGAACAGCGAAGGGAAACATATGCTACGTCTTCCCACCCTGCTAAGCTCTCAGAGTCTACTAGAGCCTCCAGAAGTGTCTGTTGCTTGTTTCAAGTCATGATAGACATTTTGGACAGCACAGTTTAGGTTTGAGTCTCAAAATATATGTGTGAATGAGGTAATATATTTGGGGGAGTTGTGATAATAAATTACTTTCTGTATTGTACTTAGTGTTAAGGTTACTCAGGCAACCTAGATATCAATATGCATATAACCAACTGGGTATTGAATCAATTACAGTTTTTCACAAAGCATTTGCATTCTGTACCTTGTTATGAAAGTGATCTGCTGTCACCATCAATCAGTATTTGCTTCACATATATAACCCTATTACTAGAAATAATGTCTTGCAATTATTGCATAAAAGCGCAGGTATTTGTACTGCTTTCCCATTGTGATGGTGGATTTTAACTGGCATGTTTGGTTCTTATCCATATACTCCCGTAGTGGAGGATTTTCAGGGTTGTCTTTGGATGTATTGTGTAGAGAAAGCTTTTGTACAAAATTTCAGTATTGAAAAAGGAGAGTCTGCAGGTCTTGCTCAGAATTTGTTCTGCATCATCTTCTTTGTTAGTAGTGATGCTGAAATTGAAAGGTACATTCCTTAAAGAGGCTCTGCCCTACTCATTTACAGGGAAAAATTTACACATATTGTATATGGTTCTTCATAGATCCCCTGTAATTGCTTTTTAAAGCTTTTCTACATATCAGTTTCCCTTAGAAGCCACAAAAAAGGTCACAGTCATTGATGTTTGAAGATATCTAGCTGTCTTTTTCATCTAAGTGCTCAGGTCTGGGATCCAAGTAATGTAGACTAATTTTTTAAAAATATATATATATTTATTTTTTAAATTTAAACAAGGTTTATTTTTCTCTGTTGTTGCTTTGGAGCTAAATCTTTCTGGAAAGGAGAAGTAACAGCTCTGATAATATGTAATAAATCTTCCATTTTTCACACTTCCAGGACATTTTGGACAATCAGTTGGTTAGTTTTAGGACTTAGACATAAGAGTTACTAAAGCATTTTCAATATTAGATGCAAAATACAACAGTAGATGTAGCAGATTAGAAAGCAATACCTTTGTCCATTATCAGAGATGTGCTCTGTGCTTCATTCAGCCCTGTGAAAGGTGACAGACACCCTCTATCCAGACTAGTAAGGGCTGCCTGCCTGAGCTGGAGGTCCTGCATTTCTCCATTTGTGCTCCAAGGGAAACATCAGTCATGGTAATGGCAACTTAGAATGTCACACAAATGTTCATCTTAAGTACTTTTCTTGCATTTTTCCCCTGCACAATTCAATGAGAAGAGACAGATGATAAAAATTATCACTGAACCCTGCTTGCGCACATTTGCAAATCTCTCTGGGAATCTATTTTGATCAAAATATGGTAAGGTAGAGAAACCAAGTCCCAGCTCATTTCAAAGACATGCTTAATTTTATGCATATCAACAGTCCCACTGAGTTTAGCGAAACTAGAGAATTCATTAAATAAAGCACACAGATGAAGCCTTTTACAAAACCGAGGCCCAGAAACCTGTGAAATCTGACCTGCGACATTTTGACCTCTGCTTACCAAAGTCTCCTTCCCCTTTAAACAAAATAAGCTAAGTAATTCTGGAATTGAGATATATTTCTAGAGAGGAGTGATAACTTTTCATGGCCACAGATTGCTAAATGCATAGATAGCTTCTCTACCCTCTAAATTTCAGTGCAACAATGAGAAATTAAGCTATAACTTAGTATAAACTGAATTTATTTGTTCAGTCTTGCAACACAATGACTTTTAATGAGCACAATCTGAAGACAACAATTAGTGCAGATATCAGATAAGTGATTTTGGAGGTCATAGGTTTTGGCAGCCTGAATAACAATAGCTTTGAGGAGACTGATTTTCAGAGGGCTCATAACTTCACACTTTCCAAAACTGGGGATCCAGCAGTAGGGATTTTAAAGAGTATCTGTCTGGACACTGTGAAGAATCACTCCAAAATGGCAAAATCCTCTTGTGGCTAGGGCAGTGAAATGAAACAGATGAGAGACAACTGTGAACAGGAAATTCTGCAGCTATATTTATCTTCAAAGACTTCATAGGTATTGCCTTAATATTCTCCTGGTGCTAGTACCACTTTTTAAATTGATTAAATTACTTGAATAAAGGAATCATTGTTTATAAGTATACCTGGAAGGATCAAAAAAAGTCTCCTTACTTTCATGCACTTCATTTTTTTTTTTTCAAAGTCTTAATATTAAATAGGAATTGGGACTTCAGGTTTTGGTCACAATTGTTACATGCACTGTCACAGGGAAAGCAATGAAAAACAATGGAGGGCAAGGAAAATGTATAGATATTAGGAGAAAGTTTTTCACTCAGAGCGTGGTGGGGCACTGGCACGGGTTGCCCAGAGAGGTTGTGGAACACCCTGGAGGTGTTCAAGGCTAGGCTGGATGGGGCTCTGAGCAGCCTGCTCTAGTGGTTGACAGCCCTGCCCAGAGCAGGGGGGCTGAAAGTAGATGATCTTTGAGGTCCTTTTCAACCCAGGCCATTCTATGATAGAATGGACTTGGGGAGTACCTGCAGGAAGCCCAGTCTGCTTATGTCTTTAAAAAGCTCAGAATGTGTAAGCCTATGCACAACAATCAATATTAATAGTTGGTCAGTTTTCCTAGAGCTGGTCAAATTAAGAATCTCCATTAGTTGCCCAGACAGGAAGTTGTTACCCAATTTCAAGTAATTTATGTCTCACAGTCCTCTAGTATATGTTATTGAAAATAATTTATGCAAAGAATTTTCAGTCTGTGCATTGCTGATTTTGATTAGTCACCACTTGCTAATATTTTTGAGATGGTACAGGCATCTAAATCACATCCTGCTGTTTCTGCCTCCTTATTGGATAATTAAAACTACAAACTGAGGTCTAATAATTTATAGTACAATTCCTATTCGAGGAGGAAACCCCAAATATCTAATATTGGAATTAGTAATTATGAACTAAAATCATCAGCTGTTCTCTACTTCTGTTGTTACCTTGGCCTTCCTGAAAGACTAAAGAACAGTCTTTAAATCTCCCAGAATAAAGTAGGGAGGCTAAGTGACATGAAAATCTGAGATGTAACTGAGGTTTTCTAGGTTTCCAGAATTCCTTCCATAAAGCCAAAAAGAACAAATAAACTTCTGTTGCAAAGTACCTGATAAGTTCAACTGATGAATGATGTTGATCCCCCAATAACTGTTGACTTTCCACTTCATGCTTGCTTGCATAAACATTGACTCTGTGCAAAGAAAACTTCTAGTTTTTAATTAGCATTTGGCATGAAATTTGATTGATTTTTGTAACATGTTCTCCAGAATTACTGCAGCATATTTCAAATTGCATTCTGGTTGGTTTTGTGTGTGCATGTGTGTGCAGAAGCATCATATTTTCTCAGGTAAAACAGGCAAAAAAGCTCCATTTTTAATTCTTCAGATAAGGTGAATGAATGTGCTATTTAATTATGTTGAAAGTGGAAGCTATGAACTTCCTACAGTCTATGTTCTTTTAATTTTCCAGAGCTTCCTTCTCTGAACACCTGGGTGTGGCTTCTCTCTGTTCTCATAAATTGAGTCTCATGACCAATTGCAGGAACACCTGGGGAACAGAATGCAGTATTGTAAAGAATGTTCTTTGTATCAGAACATCATTCATTTCAATTTAAAATTAAAAAAAAAAAAAAAAGTAAATGAAAAATAAGTACAGCCATATAATCAGTTGCTTTTTCCTATTGTAGCAAGCTTCACGAAAGACCTCACATCTTTGACTATTGCCCTTTATCCTGTCATCTCTATTCCCTGGGATTGTTTTGCTTAAATGGAAAAAAAGCATGTTTAACTCCATAATACAAAACACAGCTGAAATCATTGACACTTCAATCAGCCTTTATTGTGTTGGAATCGCAGTAGGATATCCCTTACTTAGACTGTAGTGACACTAAAGCAGAATTGATTTCAGCGTAAGAAGGAATGGCAATTGTATTCAAATATATAAATCTCAGTGCAAACAAAGGGAAACATAGAAACAAACTTGCTGTTGGCAGAGTTTGTTTTAATTTTCAGATGTAATAAAATATAGGAGGTGAAAGGAAACAAAGAAGGAAACAAGATTAACTAATCAAGTCACCTGCTGGCTGAAGTCTTCAAAGTCCTGCTGTTCAGAGGCAGTGAGTATTGAGATCAGTTACCTGAAAAGTGTGACTGCTACAGCAGAGCTTCTGTTGAGAAAAGCTTTCTCAAAACATTTAGAAAACATATTTAAGCCTAAATGTTTCTGATCCAAATGTTACACAATTGAGAGCAGATCTATGATGTGAAAGCAGTATGCTGGCTTCCATCCATGAACGAACTTAATGTTCAAACAAATCACAGTGTTGTCTAAAATGCATGTTACAAAAGTAAGTACCAGATGACGTTAAAGCACTCCGCAAATGTTTATGATCAAATAATTTCAGAGGAAGCCTGCAAGCATTTGCACCAAAAAAAAAAAAAAAAAAAAAAAAAAAGGCTAAAATAGCAACATAGTACAAAAATAAACAATGTGAGAAGAAAGGAAAATGTGTATGTAGTCACAGCCCAAAAATGCCAAAATTCAAATACTAGGAACAGGTGGAGACGGCTCAACAAGTAGCCCAGTGGATTACTCTTGGATTACTTTTAAATCTGTGTTCAAATCCATGTTTTAACTGCAAATGAGTTAAGCCCGATGACGTGAAATTTTTCTGCAATGGAAAGTAATCCACGTGCTAAAGACCTCAGGAATCAGAATCTTATTCCTAGGTGACTTATGGTAAGCAAAATCTGCATCTACGTCCAGGCCCAGATCCTCCATCTGTCCTCTGACGTATAATCCTATAGTAGACACACGAACCTGACCATTTAGCCTTACTTATAGAACATCTGTGAGATGTACAGCTGGAAAAACAAACATACAAACAAAAAATCACATCCACACAGGCTACACAATAGTACAGAATCTGTAAGAACGATAAAGTTCTGATTTAAAGAGGCGACACAAGGTGCAACATTTATATGCAATTCATTGTACCAAAATGGCCACGGTGTCAGTGAAACTCAGTGCCAATACCTACCCACACATATCCATATGCATATGGACTCCAGACTTTCAGTGTGAGGTTGTTGTTGATTAAAAGCTCCTCCTTGCCTGTGAAAAGAAAATATATCCCACCTGCTAAGTTGAGCTGCTGCCTGTGGGTAGTCAGAGACTGTGTGTGGGAGGACCAGGACATATGAGGAGATACATTTCAGCCCAAGCCCACGGCCATTCCTCTCTGAAGCATATTGGAGTTCCTCATTGCTCATAGGCAGCTGCATCTTCATGCTCACAGCTCATTCCAAGTAGTGATGTATCTTTTCCACTTGAGTGTATTTCCACTTCTCCAGGCCCATTTCATCAGGATGACCCTCACCCTCTCCCAGGGAGATGCTATAATTTTCTGGATGTGTTATCTTAACCCATGCAAGTGGCCAAGTTGCTGCAAGTGCTGTACCACATCAGCTGTGAACGACACCAGGCAGCTGGTAGGGTTATGCTGGCTTAGTGGCTATTGCTGGACATGCTCCCCACACCACCTCTGGCCAGAGCAGAGCCTCCCCAAGACAGTGGCAGCCCAGCCGTTCTTCCCTTCTCGTGCAGGTCTCCCAGCAGAGCACAGGTGCTCAGGGAAGGACTCTGGTATACTGTGTGCTGTGCAAATGCTGAGCAAAAAGGACAATTTATAATACAAAGGAAGTATAGACACAGATTGGGTGTAGTAATGCCAACAGATTTCCTTAGTCCTTCCAGTCAGTCTAAAAGTTGTACTTCACAAGTTACACTTTCTCTACTTAGCTGTCTTAGCCTCAGTTAGGGCAGAAAGCGAAGACAAAGCAAAAGAAAATACCATCACTAAGATTTAGAGTGGCAACCCAGAGCAAGACCCACCTAGACCTCTCTAATCTGCCACTGCAGCTTTATGTACCTGCAGAGAGAAGAGTGAGAGCTTGACAAGTAAACATGGCATTCCCTGAGTGTTGTCCCACTCACCAAATGTATTCATCTGTGCAGATTTTCTGACCCCGGCATGGTTTACCTGGTTACTCTCAGTGGGTGTACTTTCCAGTGACTTGTCTTATCTGTGTCCTTGGCACAATGTCAAATTTTGCATCGCCTGACATGTATGCATCCTCAGCAGTGTGGTTCTTGTTGTCTTTTGATGCTCAGCTATGACTTCGTGCTTTGATTTGTCTTCTGAGATCTTTTTGTGTCCTAACATAGGTTAGAGGATGTAACAGGTAAGCCATAATTAAAGAAATAGAACACTTATAGGTTCTGACAAGAAATGCCAGAAATACCAAACTTTTCTTCTCTAACAGCTATAAGAGGCCAAAAGGTACTAGATCAGGTAACCTCAGTTTAATTTAGCTTACTATTTGATAGAGTTTGTTCAGAGCAACTTAAGTGGGTTTTTTATGTGACTGGCTCATAAAAGCGAATAATATTCTGCTCTAAGGTGCTGTTCTCTCAATATTGAACTCATGCTCATGCCAGCTTTCCTACCCTCAGCTGCAATGAGAGCTTCACACCTTTGTGACTTACTATCTGAAACTTGAGCAATATTTACTTCTAACTGCTTAGATGACAATCAGTGTTTCCTGACATCTTAAAAACTTAAACAGTTTTGGTGTGAATAGTCTTTTCTGTTGTTTTTAAAACAATTTAAGATACATGGTTCTTCATCTTCATGCAATTATTTTTACTTATTAATCTTCATTTAATTGATTCAACTGATATAGTTATTATTTCCTGTAAAGTTGTTTTTAAACAGTACTTTTCTTTGTCTGTTTTCTTGAATTATTTGGGTTCCCAGATCATGCCAGGGGTCAATATTTTGGCTCCTTCTCATCAGCAAGCTTTATCTTCAGCATTCCATCTTAGCTCCAAAAGTCCTGACCGCCCTTATCAGCTCTCACTTCAAACCACTGTGTAGGTGCCTAATAAAATCAGAGGACCCCAGGGTTTTAAAATGAAACTGGTTCTCAATGCAACTATTTGCAGCTGCATTTCCCATCCTTCCCATTTTCATGGAGGAAGACTTGCTTCTGTCTTCCCTGAACTCTTCACACCTGCCTCTATCTTTCTCAGATCAGCACATCCCCCAGACCTCCCTGGTGGACTTGGCATGTTATTAGTTCATGTGCAAGCAAAATAAGCAAGCTGTCAAAGCTTCGAGTTAGACTCATGGTTGTATGTCAATTTTATTTGTTTGTTGGCTGTCCCATTCTTTGAGAAGAAAAGGGAGAGAATTTCCCTAGCTAGGAATGTGAGGTTAAAAAAGTCCTTATTTTCAAAGGAAAAAAAAAAAACATTCCTATACAAGATCATGCCTTTCCCATTGCCCTAGAAGCACTCTTGTACAACAGCCTCCTTCTCATCATGCCCCTCGTTCCATATCTGCATATTTTAAGTCCCTCAGCATGCAACATGTGTGAGTTACCAATTGAGCAGCAGAAGTTCAGAGAAAGGACAGTGCTATATTAGCAAAACTTGGCTTTTTATTCCCTTTTGTAAGAAACACAGCTAGCTAAATCATCCTATCCCAAACCTCTTTCAAAATAGCATGCAGGCCGTGCAGCACAAACTAGGCCATTCCTTGGGTGAAATTTTAGCCTTGATGTAGAAGACTTAATGGAAGAGGGAGCTAGATGATTCTTATAAATCAGTAAGTACCAAAGGATCAAAAAATGAACTCACATGTAAGTAATCTGGGGGGAGGGGGGGGGGGGAGGGAAGAATGAGTCAACATTGACAATGCATTCATCTTAATGAGGACAAATATTTATACCAAACAAAATTAACATATCAGAAAATTAAAGAGGAGCATATAATTAACAAAAGGCAAGGGAATTGGCATAATGCTGATAAATTCTTCATTAATAAAATAACTGCTTTAAAATGTTGAAATGAGTATATTTTATTCATAAATTGTGTAGAATTTAGCACACTAATTAAAAACATAGGCTCCGTAGCTATTTACATGGCAATTAAATCCACAATGCCAGTGACCCAGCCAAATTAATGTTGGCCCCAACTTAAAAGTAGACTGTATAAATAAATAATTCACACCCTTACTAGAGCCTTTGCTTAAGCAAATAGTTCAGTGTAAAAAATTCTGAGAATTATGAATGACTTTGATGTGCATTAAAGAAAATAATAAAATAATAAAATAAAATAAAATAAAATGCAAAATAAAACACTCCAATGTTTTATTAGAGACTCTCATTCCAAGCTAAGTTATATCAACAGTGATGGGAAGAAAGTGAGCACAGCAGGTTGTAACAGTTCAGTTGTCTTTTAAAAAAACAACCAATTCTCCTTAAATAGTTGTAGGCAGCAGAAAGCCTGCTCTTACAGACTCATACAAGATCATCCCAGCTTCCCCAAAGCAGTGTCTTTGGTTTTGACTGGCTGTTTACCCCCATAAGAGTTAACTATGTTGGAGCTTACCCCAGCTTCTGCTCCTGGGAGGAAAGGGGAAAATGATAATCACTATGTAAAGAACAAAGTTCAAGAGCAAGAGATTGTGGAATAGGCACAGTTACAAATTACTGTTTTGTGGTGGTTGTTTATGTGATGATGTGGGCAGTTTTTCTCTTTCTAGGAGGTCAGAATTTGACTGTCAGCAAGGAACAGCAGCAACATGCGAAATAGCCATATCAATGTAGCTTGATCACAGCTTCCTTGAAAGCAAAAACTGAGAAGATAATCATGCCAGTAATGTTCCTGAAGTATCAGCCACTTGCTCTTAGACTTGGGTACAAGGTAGGGCACTGTTTCATCCTTGGTTGGATTGAGAAAAATAAAAATGATGTTAGCTGATGTCATGGCATGGCTCATATATCCACAGGTAGAGTTGCTGTTTGACTTTGTACCTATGCTTAATAAATACTACTACTAATAATAACAATAACAATAATAATAATAAAAAACAGGCAGGACCACCAGCTGATGAAAGACGCAACAGCATAAATCTTGGGACAGGCTGACTAACCAAGGGAAGTCTATAAATACAAGTGCTCTGCTGAGCACAGGTACTGAGGCAGGTCAGGATAAATCCAAAGTGTTGTTGTGGATCAGGCTTATGGGAATGAAGCATTCTAAGTTTTTTGCAATTATTTATATGACTTAATAATGCAAAATGCTTCTGACTTAATTATTCATCTAAAACAGCACCTATAATCCTAGATCCTTCAATTCCAGAACGCTATTGATGGTTGGAAGGCATTCAGAGAAAAGTAACAGATGTGTTCAAGGTACTGGAGGGACTGATTTACGTAAGGAAATTACCAGAAATAAATGCGAACATTTTGCTGTAGCTTTGACCAACCCAGAATGAAATGGGAGGCTGATGTGGCAACAATGCATAGGTTTTTTGAAAGGTACAAATTCCATCTATGTAAAATAATTTGTATATGGGTCATCCATGGGCTAGTACAGTGTAATGTAAAACTGTGGGTGGAAGGATCAGGGAAAAAACAAAATCCAAACGATCAGTTAGCAGAGTTACATCCCATGAGAAGTTACTGAATTATTTTAAACAAGCTTTGGCAACACATTGGGAGCTATACCATAAGGGAGAAGTCCTACATAATCAGGGACAGACAATTAATATTTCTTCTCTCTAATTTCAGTCATTCGGTACTATGGCTTCATCATTTCTGCTGTTGTTACAATCTTTCCTGCCTTTTGATCTTTGAAATATTTTATGTTAAAAATCCAGCCTTTTGGGGGTCATCATCTAGAACAACAAAAAAACACTTAAAAAAATCATAAAATTCTCAACTAATTCTACACATAAATTGCTTCTCTGTGTGCCAGTTACCTTAGTCATGTTGTTCCCTTACCCATGAAGAGTTATATCAAATTCTTGGGGGGATTACATGAAGCCAGATCCCTCTGTTCCCTCCATGCTTTCCTCTGCAAGTTGATGAAGTTTGCCCAGCTTTTAGGTCCACAACTATGAAGTACTGACTGTGCTTGGTTTGGGTGCACAGCATCCTTCAGGACTGACACTTCTGGTAATACTTCAGTAGAGAAAGGCATGTCACTAAATCATAATGTATCAAGTCCGGTACTGAATTTATTCCATAGTAAGTTTTTCCTGATACAGTTCTGCTGATTCTGTCTCAGTCTTTCTTGGTTTTCAACATTTTATCTGCATGATTGAAGGCTCTCATTTTTTTTTGACAGAAGTTCCAAAATAAGGAAGTTATCCTGATATTGGCCCCTTCCCTGCTTTCAAGCCACTGCTACATGCAATTTTGCTTGGAATATATTTTTCCAGTAATGGATTCAAACAAACACAATCTCAGCCAAGGTCATAATTTTGTACTGAGCACAGTAACAAATCTGTTTATGTGCTATTCTGCCACAAGCTCTTACAAAGAGACCGGTTTCTGGTAAGCACAAACAAAGCCCATTGTGAGCTGATCCTGCACGCTCACCCAAATCCCATGGCTTTGTCTGGAGTTCTTGGTACATGAAGGAATCTTTCATTTCACAGTCCCAGATAAAATGAGGAGCCAGTTCCTGAATGGACATTTCGAACACTCTTCCATGATTAAGCCATCAGTAACAGTTTCAAACCCATTTCCTCAGAGAGTAAATTAATAGAATTGCTCTCACATCTCCTCAAGAAATCTGTTCCTTGTCCTGGAGGGAAGATCAGTGGTATTTATGTCCTCCACTGCAGGTATTGCCTAATCTGTCCTTAAAGACTTCCCGCAAAATCCTTCCTAGGAAATCTATTCTGTCACTTCAGTACTCTCAGTTTTAGCAACTTTTCTAGTTACATATAACATGAATCTTTCTGGTCATAATGTAAGCCTGGCACTCTTTATCTCCCTTACTGTAGATGTTGGAGATCCATCTATTCCTTTGCTTTCTGTGACAATCAGAACTCACTCAATCTGCTACCATGATTTTTTTTTTTAATTATTACTTTTTTTTTTTTTTTTTTTTTTTACATTTCTTCATGAGATCCTCTGGATTCTTGTCAGTTGATCTTCACATTTCTTGAGATGTTCTGCCCAAAACTGGACCTATGTTTAAATGTTCAGCAGAAGCTTTGGTCAGTTCCAAATTGAGGACAAGTCTTATTTCACATAGTCTCACTTGTATCTTCAGATATTACATTTGCCTTTTCTACAACAGAATGACATTGTTGGCTTTTGTAGATTGTAATTCATCAAGATCCTCTGATCTGTTCTGTAGAAATTCTTCCTAGACAGTAATTTTCTAGCCTGAATTTATTCAAGTTCCTTCCTGTCTATGTACCATTCACTTGTCCCAGTCTCTTTTTGTTACTCCAATTCTAACACCCATCCACGTCATTACAACTTCATTCTCTCATCTGACGTGCTTACAGGTGCACTTCGCTTGGTTATCATCTCCAAATTGTAATAAGCATACAGCAAGGTCATTAATGAAAATATTGAGTATCACCAGGTCATGGACAAACACTTGCGCAACTCCAGAATCACCATGAAACATGACTACAAACCTCTCATGTCTTCTCTCCAAAAACAACTTTCCAAATAGCTTTATAAATCCCCTCTCCTTGTTTCAACTATTCTGTACTTTCTTTGCTTGCTTATGTGGTCTTCCTGTGACACAACATTAAAAACTTTGTTAAAATTAAGATATATTGTGCGTATACTTTTCCCTAACCACAATCCCTGCTATCATCTTCTGGAAATTAATGAGTTGTTTGACTTGGTTTTTCTCTAACTAATCCTCACTGGCTCTTGGCTCGTCTTGTTTTCTTTAATGTATTTACAGTTAGGTTGTTGGCTTCTTTCTTCCAGTAATTTGCCTTCCTTTCATTTTTATATTGATAGACATTTTGTTTGCCCTTCTCCTGTCATTTACATATGTTGTTTTCTGTGTTTTCTGTGAATAATTCCTTCCTACAATCTCGCCTGTAAGCCCCTTTTATGTGCTTTTTGTCAGTTGTTGTAATTTGTTGCATCTAGACAAGCAGAGACATTGTATGACTTGAAACATGTTCTGTGTTGAATCAATTTTGTATGAGTAAGTAACCTTAACAAAGAAGACATCACAAAGCTGAATTTCCAGGATCATCTGATTTTTTTAATTATTATTATTTTTATTATTTTTCATATACATTGGCTGAAACAGAAGCATTTAATAAAAGCACTATTTTAAGCCACAAATATAAAATGTTGAGGTTATGCTCAAGCATTGCTAAGACTCTTCAAGTACTCTGGTAGAGCTTGGTTCTTATGGTGTCTGAAACAAAGAAAGCAATGACTGTTCCCAGGAAAATGCAGAAGCACAAAACAAAACTTCCTCCAATGTTATTCTTCAAATATTTAATTAATTTATAGGAAAAAAAAAATCAGGTAAATTGTACTGAAGCATAGCTCTTTGGTCAATGTATGTTGTCATTTCACCCCCAATGTTACTTTTATAGTTTCCAAACTTGTTCTTGGCCACTCTCCAAATATTTATAGCTCTCATATAATGTTTCTTTATAAGTGTTCTTGAGCAAATAGCCAGTCTTGCAAACTCTTGCACAAGTGCTGAACTCTGCTACGTGAGGTAGTTAAGCATGCGAGTGTTAGCAACAGCAGAGCCCCAACATAAGAAGCCTACAACTTAAATCACACTGACAGACCAAAGCACCTGCTGGAAGTTTCACAGATGTACGTGGATATCTGTGCAGATTTGGAATCTTTACAAGGTACAAGGAAAAGGAGATAATGCCAGGCAGTGTGGAAGAAGGCCAGCATAAAGCTGGGAGACTGCACAGAGTGACTTGGCAAATTAGTTTCTAGGGTTCCTTGTTACATGGCTGTTTCTTTTTTTTTTTAATGTTCTAAAGTAAGTTTGTCCTCTTTTGGCCATATGAAACACTCAGAAAACAGCAACTTCCATCTCTCTCAAACCACTGGGGAATATGAAAGTGACTTTCAGGATAGTCAGAGCTGTGAAAATGAGAAAAACAATTATTAAATTAAATGCATTTTTCTTTCTTGTACAATTGTGACATTACAGAATTGAAATGTTTTCAGTCATCTTGGTAGCTGAAAAATTGTGAAAATTTTCTTTCCTCTGGTCTGGGAGGGTTTTGAGAAAGGGCAGCTGGCCACTTCAGCTCCACCAGCTCAGGAAAGTGGCTGGGTGCCTGGGCTGTGCCTCTCTCAGAGGACTCAGTCGTGAAGCCACCACTGCTTTCAGCACTGAAGCATCAGGTCCATGTGGCCAACAGTGTCTCCACACTTTGGTGGGATCTGACATTTCCTGGTGTACACGCCATGTGGTTCACCACCCTGGGAACTTCCTTCTCTGCTGCACCTTCCCAGTCATGTTCCCATCCTATCCTTTTGTGTCCTTGCCTGCTGCAGTACTCCCTCCCTATCTCCTCTTCGCTTTCCTCCTCCTGGCCTTCCCTAGCTCCTCTTTGCAGGCTGCCTTGTCTTTGGGCAAGGGTGTGCAACGCTCCCCAGCTGCAGGACGGGAAGCAGAACAGGTATCCCCAGCTAGGCTGAGCAGGAGAGCCTCTGAGCCAGCCAGAGACCTTCTCTCACTACCTGTCAGCCTGTCAACCTGTCAGCCATGCTGCCACTCAGCTGCTAGCACACCATCTCCAGACCAGATGTTGTGCAGGCCTGGTTTAATTTGGTCTGAGCTGTGGTGCGAGCTTTATTTTTGTGACTATTTTTCAAGTGCTTTCCCTTCTTGCTCTGTAATTTTAATGTTCCAGTTTCTATTTTAACCCTTAATCTACTGGCAACTATGCTGAATGTACCCTGAAGCCTGATGTCAGTACTCTTACCATACGGTTTTCCTGCCTATCGGAAAACGTATGTGCTGCTCTTTCCTTCTGTTACTTTAATGCCAGTATATAATGAATTTACAGCCTTTACTTTTAAAAAGATGTGTCAGAGCAGAAGCAATTACTGCAAATTTTCAAAAGCATCTTACTTACATAGAATACTAAGTCTCCCTTGGATACCCAGGGACTTGAAGGAATTTAGGTGAGAAAAGGGAATGAGCTACTTAAGTCAAAAACCTTCAAGGTATGTGAATAACTTATGACCAAGCTGACAATGTCAAAGTGTTACAGGTATTTAAAACCTGCATCTTGCTTGTCTTCAAAAGTTCCAGTAGATTTTTTTGATCCCACTAGGCACTCACTTTTAGGTACCATCCCTCATTTTTAAACACTTCAGTTGTAAATGAGCCCAGGATACTTTTGAAAATGTTTTCCTTACACATTTTTTTGCCCAGTGTTTGAAGCATGACAGTTTTTTCCCCCCCAGTTTGTGGCCTCCACAGATGTTTAAAATTTCTTTTAGTGGTAGAAGACTGACAAGTCTGATAACAGCAGGTTCTAACCTAATTATTAAATGTTAACCTCTTGAGGTTAAATAATCTCTTCTGGTGCCATTAAAAATGCCCCAGGAGTCCTGATATACCCTCCTCACATTTGCAACACATGTTTGAGGAGAAAAATAGTGCAGTTCTTCCCATTCCAGCCACCATGTGCAGACCAACCAGCCAGACAAGAAGCCTTTGTGCCATTAACTCATTTCTTCTTTGTGTCCTGAGAGCACCCTGCTGTCAGACAAACTCTCTGAACCATCTGCTGTTCACAGGGGACCGAAGGTACAAGAGTACAAGAGGGCATATTGTGAAACACAGGAAAGCAACCTCCACCTACTACAGAAAATCAGGGCCATTTTCTGTCCTGCTGCCAACAATCCCATACCAAGTGTTGTGCTGTGTCTCTGAATGGTTGATCCCCTTCTGAGATTTTTGAAGTGCTGCTCCTTGTGATGCCAAGAGGCATTACAAATTCCTGGTCTTTATGTTTCTTGGCCTTTATGTTTCTTGAGCCATTTACTATGTTCAGATTTGTGTCTCTCTCAGACATGACCATTCTAACCTATTAATCCCCCCTTCTCCCCCTCCCCTGCCCCCCCAGTGATATGTGTACAGACTGACATTTAATGGTACATTCACCCAGAAGAACAGATGAGATGTCTGGAGCAGTTACAGGCAGAGATATTTTGATCTCTAATAGCAGTTGGGATATTGGGAACGGATGACATCAGCTCAGTCAAACTACTGGATTTTCCTGATGCAGTACAGACTTCTATTACAGCCTCATTGATAGTGTTCAGTAATCTCTCAATGAAGTGCACCATGTACAATAATTGACGTGTGACCTTTCTTTAGTGAAAAAAATAAAATCTGTGAACAAATCCAACTGTGCTGGGCCACACACCAGGGTCTGTGGCATAGCTCTACTATCTCTAATTTCTCTGGGGCATGCCAAGAGGGGATGTGTATGATTGCTAGGCAGGAAAGTCTTGTGGCTCTGGTGTCCTCTTCATGAAGGTGAGAAGTATCTGAGTTTGAAAAATTAACTCTCTCCTATATGTAAGCACCCTTTAACAGACTTGGATTATTTTTGATTGAGATTGACCTGCTGCAGCATTTTGGTTTACTCCAGGCTGCTTCCCCACCATGCAGTGGCATCACTGCCCTCCTCCTCCCGTCACAGCAGCAGGACCACATTGGCAGAAGAAGGCTTCAATCCTCCATATCCTCATGCAGGGCTGAGTGCATGATACCTTTGTGAGCATGCTGTGGCTGACCAGTTTATTCTCATTCACCTTGCTTCTCTACTAAGTGCATAAAGCATGCATCTCCTGCTTCTGAATTGGCAGGGCATATATTAGCCTTGACACGCTGCAAAGATTGGTTTGAATTCCTTCACTGGGATTTTCTCCTTGCTGCTATTTTTATCGGGGATGGCTCTTGCCTGGTTTTCACTCAAAAAGAGTGTTGTAAATTTCAGACATCATAGCTGAGTTGAGGACTGTAACAGAAACATGCTTGTCGACCAAATGTTCATGAGATTGGAAGTCAGCGCAAAAAGCACTGCAGAAGTGTTGTTTGGCTGTCTGACAAAGAAACTGATCATTTTTTACTGTTGAAGCAAAATTACCATATAAGGTTACTTTGAAATTGTGTATTACATCTGATTTTCTATTTATAATATTATAAATAATAAGGAGATAGTGAGAGGAAAGCTATAGGGTGGGGATAGAGTATCCAGGCTGTCTTTAATAATGTGCTTTATGATGTTTCTTTTTGCTTTCGAAAGGGAATCAAGTGAGTTTCTTTTTAGAGAAAGGTAAGAAAATACTTTCTTCTGAAGTACCTAGGGCCAGGATCAAGTTATTTTCACAGGCAGAGACACACCATTTCCCTTGTCTTCAACAGGAGCTCTCTTGCATCTGAAGACTGCCCCTAGGCTCTACAAGTTTGATAACTTCCCAGCCAATGAATGAATGTTCCTCTCCTCCCAATTTTTATCATTCACTGACAAATACTCTAGACACATCCTTTGTTAATCTGGAAGCCTTAAGAGAAAGCACACCTCTCCCTGCTCAGGTATGTAAAAGTGAGATACATCTACAATTCTTTTTTCTTTTCTTTTTTTTTTTTTTTTTTATGAGGGAGATTTTGATAAAGACATAAGATATTTGCTGCCTACAGCTTTATTTGTACAGTTTTCTTCGCTTACCTGAGAAGTACAAAACTCAAGAGTATAGAACTGTGATTTTGCTCCTGGGTCCGTCTGTACATGGGGAATCAGTATACTGGTGTTCTCAGCTCTGTAACTGCATGATTTCTAAGTGACCCTCCACCCCCCTTTACCTTCTATCTGTCTGTTACCTATTCATTTCTGAATAATCATGAGAAACATCCAGAGCCTTTAATTTTCAGTGAGGTAGCAGTGAGTTAGCGACAATGTAGTATTTATCTCAGTCAGCAGCTTTAAGGCTTCTTTGACATCATGGGTTTCTTTCCCAGGAAAAGTTGTGTGAAATTAGAGACCAGGGGCCTTCTTTGTCACCCTGACACCTTCAGCCAAACCATAGACCCTCATATTTATCTGACGTTAACATGGCACCAGAGGTTTGCCTCTAGCTGCAGGTAAAATTACACCTGTTTTGACAGTGCTGCATTTTGTCTTGGTTTGTACTCTACAGCTATGCCCTGGTGGATTTACACATGGACTGTTCCTCTGTCCCACCAGCTGGTAAGTGGAAACTGCTCTTTAAACACTCTGAATGATAACTCCTTCCCTACAGTCTACAAAGTCCATGTTCTCCTTGAATTGGAGGTAGAAAAAAAAAAAAAAAAAAAAATAGCCCTCACAACTCAGAGTTCAAGAGTGTGAATCATGAATGAAACCATACCTACATCTTATAAAGCAGTAAGATTTAAGATGCACCTTTGCTTTCCCGATTGTGTTTCTTAAAAGGTTTCCTCCTCAAACCATTGCACATACGAGGTGTGGAATTCTTCCTGTGCACATACAAGGTCTCTAGTTTGGACGTCATGCAGCCCATAAGGTCTGAAGGTGACTGACAACATGGGTGCTGTTTTGTGATGTCTCTGAATACAAGGTGTTTGTTGACTCGTTAATACCATGTTACCTTCATGTCCTGTATAAGTCTGTACTACTGTGGGGTTGAAGGCTTACCCTAGTTTGCCAGTTTCCCTGGAATAATGTGATTGTCAATGTGCTTTATTACCTCCAAAACCTTGCCATCATTCCCTACCTGGGGGATCCTTTCTGCTTCTCTTGCTACTCATATGAGAGTAAAATAGGAATGTTGAAGTACACAAACGGCACTTTAGCCTTAAAAGTTGGAGACAAAAAAGTTGGAAAACATTTGAATTTTAAGAGATGTGAGTTTTTGCCAATTTCTTGTTCATATTTATAAGGTATAAAGTCTGAGCAATACATTAAAAATGTAAGCATTCAAGTAGCAAGAAACTGCAAGCAGACAGTTATAGTTGAGAATATGAATAAGGATCCCAGTAGAGTGTTTCCACTTCTGAGTATTAACTCAGACGGTAAGTTACTTCCAGTGGAAGATGCTGCAAACTGAAGTTTTCCATTTTTTTCTGAAGAAACAGACACAACATAGTCAGTGACAAAATAAACCTCCCACAGAATTTTCTTTCAGGCAGGCTTCACCAGCTGTTAAAAATAAAAAATAAAAAAATAAAAAAATTTAAAAAAATAGACATGGAGCTGAGATCTCATTGGCTTATCAGGACCTTCTCCTACTACTACTGACAGCAGTGTCAGTTTTGAGAAAAGAGCTGGAGAAAACATTTATTGCAAATTGGCATGTTAACACTTACCATTAACACCCAGCAATGGCCCATCTACTGCAGAAACTAGAATGAGAGCTTGGTCATGCCTGACATGTTCCACAAACATGCATCTAATCAGAGACTTTTCTTCCAGTGATGATTTTGTCAAGGATGATTACAGGTCTCAGACAAAATAGCGTATGGAACTGGGAACACTCCCACTCCAAATATTTTGGTACGTGCTTCAGAGCAATTGTTTTGTGGTCTCCACTAGCAGCTAGCCTCAGTGTCTTCACCAAAACTGAAAACACTTACTAAAATAGATAATTACCCAAACTAATGCCTTTAAGAGAAGTGTCTTTGTAAGCTAAGCAAGCAGGAAGTTATTTAGGGCCTAAATCAGGAACACTGTTTTTCTTTAGAAAGAAAAGTAAGAGAGTAAGATGATAGTGTGTATTTTTATTATTCTGAGATATGACTAATTCCTTTCTATATCCTTCTTTGCCTCAGTCTTGTTGAGGTCAGCAAATATACAAATTTTGCCTTTTATCAGTCTGACAGTTATTACCTTTTTATTTCCTCAGGTATTTTCTTGTTCGTCTGTTACAAGATAGAGCGAAAAAGGAGCTCCTGACCTGTGTGGAATCATTCAGTATTTTGCAGGCTCCTATCTGCATGGCTGCAAGGACTAACAAATGCCTATTTAAAAATATTTATTTTTCATTGTCGTAAAGGTAAAAATCACCCACACATTGCAGATATTACACACAACAGTGATTCTGGTAAAAGATAGGTATGAACTGGAAGCAGCTCGGTGAGTTTCTTGCTCAGTGTTAGTTTATTTGAATACTGCCAACAAGAATATTATCAGTTTCATTTCTCTGAATGAGGCCTATTTAGCTTGTATATCATTTTTAGAGGTGTAGGAAAGAGTTGCCCTTATAATTGGTTCATGTCCAGCCATGCATTTCACACCTTGTCAGATGGCTTGTTCTGCAAGTAATTCTTCAAAGGACACACCCTCAGCTATTCCATTTGCCTGGGCCTCTGAAGTATGACACCCTTAGAAGAAATATGAGATGGCTTCAAAAATATTAGGGGAACCCTACCTCAAAAAGATGATAAGTCATGTTCTGCAAAGATAATATATCCCTTCATACTGGCACAGATTGATCTTTGTAAAGCTAGCTATTTTCCTTCCAAGTTTAGGTTTAAAATTTCTCTCAGCTTTGTTGAGAAGCGTTTACTCATCTGTCTCTCACACATACACAAAAAATGTCATACATTTGATGCCTACCAATGCCAACAACTTTCAGAAGCAGTCATCTTGTGGGTGCAATGAAATATCAACTAGACATCTCAAGCTATTCTCCAAATATAAATATGTGTCTGTAAATCGTTCCTAGAGGCAGATGGGGCACAAATCAAAATTCATACAGATCTTATTAAAAGAAAATAAAAAAAAAAAAAAAAAAAAAGTCTATTTGTAGGTCTATAACAAAAGGCATTTTGATGACTTACATAATAAATCAGGGGAGTTATCTTTTCACAGGAAGTGCCTATCCAACTAAATATTTTTAATGATTAAGAGAAACCCTTTTTACTCTACTAATGGGAAAGTTCTGTGCTGAGGCACCAATGACACTGATTTATGCATAACTGGATATGAAAGAGCAAAATAATATTTTTAAATGTGAAGTTTTCAAATGTGAAGAAGTATCTTAAGAAAAAACCTGCAGGTTTCTTGGACATTTTTACAGATTAACACTAGACAGGGCCCTTATATTTAACCCAGAGCAACATTTTCAAATCATATCAAAGGAAGAGATCCACTTCCTCAAGCTTCAAATGCCCTGAAGTAATGCATACAGCCTGGTCTCATCAATGCAAAGATGTGGACACTTTCAAAGGATAATTATTGCATGTATCTGAGACTCCTGTCAGAGAGTGGAATGAGGCAAATGCCTTTTCTTGAAAGCAGGGATTCTGAAAAGTTAAGCTGGATGCCTAAGTAGTTGTACTTCTAGTCCTTGATGGACTAATAGGAAAAATGGTGCACCAACCAGACCATGGGAAAAGGCTGAGGCCTGCTACATCTCAGTTTTACTGGAGAGGGTGGAGGTGAGAAGATTGGAGAAGGGGAAAAGGGTGGGGCTAGGGCCCTGTGCAGTGAGAAATGGGATGGAAAGCTAGGAGAGCTCATGTTATCAAGACATTCTGGAAAAAAAAAATAATAATAATAATTAAAAAATCCCCTCTAGGGAATCCTAGAGGATTCCTAGAGGATTCCCTTCTAGGGAAACTGAATTTGAGCTGTGTGCATGAGCTGGTTTATACATTGTCTTTACGGGAACATGGGCAGCCCAGAGCTATCAAGAGCTGCCCTGAATGTTGATTTGAGAGCACCCAGTCTAGACAGTCCCAGCATGAGATCCCCTGGATCCCCTCTGCTCCTCTCTGCAACAAAAGGAGAATAGGATGGGAAGATGTGGTGCTGGAAGCAAGTTACCATATAGCTAAGACTGCAGAGCTTCAAGTCTTCAATCAAATAAGGACAACCTCAGGAATGATGCTGTATATGAGTGGGGACAGGCCTGGTGTCCTGCTCTCAGTGGGTAAGAACAATTCTACCATGTTTTCACAAGTCCTTCAGAAGATATGGGTACTAGGTGATATGGATGGTATCCAGCGTGTAAGGCAAAAAATCTATCACAGGCATTTTCTTCTTGCTTGAATTTTGAGAGAGAATTCTAAGGATATATCCTCAATTAATTGTCCTATTTACCTTCACAAAGTTTGCATTATCTGACTTCCCTACTTTGGGGACTTGGTGGTCCAAGCCTGACTTAGTGTGTGTGTGTCAAAGCTGAGGGACATGGAGGATCTCCTCACCTCTTACTTACGCTGTGCATCCCAACCATGTCCTGCCTGCAGATGTGTGTGTGTCAGCTGGCTGTGCAACATGCATCTCGTATGTTCTGGTTTCCTGTGGAGGGGAGCTTTGGTGTGTGGGTGGTCAGAGAGCTGTGATGCAGATATCTCCCCACCAAGATGCCCAGAGAAGCCATACTGTCACAGTGCTGCCAAGTTAACTTGCACTGACTGCCAGGAAGAGCCATGTATCTTCTGGGTGCAGGGGCTGCACTTCCAAATTTGAGCTCCCATTCACAGCTTCTCTGCAGATCTACCACAGAAAATACATCCACAGGCATCAAGTGAGAAATTAATGTTGACATTTTGACTCAAAAATTATACCTCAATCAGTATCAGTGGCCATTGCACTAGACATTTGTACATTAGGAAACCTTTCCCACACAGACTCTGAGTATGTGGCAGGACTTTTCATGTGGCTCAGGAAAGTAGGTATCTAGCTAAGGTTTCTGGCTCAAGAGATTGGATATCTTTATAAGCTAAGTTTCTAGCCTCAGTAAAAATGGATCCTCATGCAGTTGACAGGTCTCTAGGTTGATGCCTGACTGGTTTAGTTGGTGAGTCAAAAGCAAGTGGTTTTGATGACAATTTCTTTATTTATTTCCTAGCAGGCTAGAAAAGTTAGTTCAGCTTAACCCAAAGGTTAAAAACAGTTTGGGTCAATGTTAAATTATTAGGAACCCAAATTTCACTGTAAAATCTCTAGAAGACAAAGATCTGCTTTCTTTCCTCCTGGTCTTTGCATTGATTACAGTGGCTTTTGAATAAGGTCCCAAATGAATTTTTTGTTAACACTTAGCACATACTGAGTAAATACTTTCACAGCAAAAGGTTAAAGAGCTGGTAACTCAAAACATTTAAGCTCTTGTTTTTCTCTGAATCAAAAAGGAACACCAGCTTCTTCAGACAGCACTGCTGGATTTGAGCTGTGGTTTTGGGGAGTCTGGGTACAGAAGATGCAAACCTTCTCAGGCTGAATTGTTACATCTCTTATTCACCCACAATAAACTTTTTGTTTGTTTGTTTGTTTGTTTGTTTTGGTGTGTGTGTGTGTGTGTGCTGTTTTCCTAAAGCGGATTAATGCTAGCTGTGTCTCTGTCTGCCTAAAGGTGCTCACTATGGCAGCACATGCCAAGTAACTTTCAACCTGGCTCTTTTTAGTGCCACTAGCAGTAGCATTGCTGATGGACACATCAGCTGGTGTGAATAACCTCAGCACCCCAGCTTGGCTGTTGCAGCCAAACTCATGATGCAAAGCCTTCAACATTTTCAGCCAGCTCAGGTTAAAGCTACACTAAAGTCAATTATTACTGCCAGTTGCGGTGTAGGTATACCCCAAAGTTTCCAAACATATGCCACCCTCTATTCTTTGTGCTTGTTCCATAACAGTATTTCACTGTAAATGTGTAATGCTTCCCCTCCTCCCATTTTATATAACCTGTTCTTCAGTTGTGCTAATCTCCAAAGACTCTGAATTTAAAGAGCAGCCTCATTGATTTACCACCTAGATCAAGGTAGAGGGGAAAAAAAAAAAGTCTGGAAGCTAATGTAGATTAGATCGAACAGTTATGTGAAAAATGCACAAATAGTTAACATTAAAATGTGAAGAGCAAATTAATGGCATAATGTCAGTCACAGAGTCACTGGTGGTACAGATAGAAAGGTTGAAAATAAATAAATCCTCACTGAGTGTAGTCTGTTTCATTTTGGTCTTGCATGAGCCATGAAGCTTGCCGTTTTCAGAGATCTAAAAACCTCAGGCATGCTCACAACTATCGCAAAGCACAACAGGCTGCAGAAGGGACTGGGTATCCCCAAAAGCCTTTCCTGTTCCTCTGATTATTTAGTACCTGCCAGCTACTTTCTTAAGCATTGGCGACTTTAGGATGGATAACCAGAGATGGGCTGTTTATCTGGGGAGACAGGGAAAGAGCAGGAGGGATTTGCCTACATACAGTGCTCCTAACTTTTTTTCCACCATCTCAGCATTTGGGTGATATGGTATTTATAGACCCCGCTTCAACCAAAGGGAATGATAAAAGGAAAATAAAAACATAATTCATGAATCAAAGCTAGCCTACAACCAACCTGCACAAGCATATGTCAAGGGCTGTGGCTGGGGGAGTGCAGAGCAGCACCTCAAGCAAAATGGCTCCTGCACCTACTGCTCCTGGTTAGGAAGCAAGGACAGATCAGAGAGCCCCTAAGTGGAAATGATATATTGCTAATTATGCCTCAGTATATGGATTGTTCAGGTCCATATTCACTTAGCCTTCAGCCTTTTCCAGCAGAAAAAAATAAAAAAAAATAAAAAAAAAAAATAAAAATACACGCACACACATATATTTTCTTGGCTTTGAAAGGGACGATTGCACCAGATTTCATCACAGTCCTTCTGTGGCTTTCTTTGAAGCTGAGCAGATAAACACTCTTATCAAGGTCTACAGGGGCTCTGTCTAAACTCTTTAGATGCATTTGTTCAAAATGAAAGTGTGAGCTGGCAGCAAGCCAGGCTTCCCCCATCTTCTTCCACTTGCTTTCTGCCCCCCAAGAGGTGCCAGGGATGTGTACGTGCTGTAGATGGGCTTTTCCTCCTAGAAATCCGATCATCTCAGGAGCTGGGCTACTGTTAGAGAGAGAGCCTGGGACTTCAGCTAATCTCAGGATGGTTTTACTTTTTATGGCTACTATATTTATTCAAAAAGTTACCTTCCCTTTCCTAATTGTGTGGCAACACAAGCCTGTACGTGCCAGAGGGCGTGCGTACATTGCCTTCAGAGGCAATTTGCACAGCTTCTGTTTCCTGTCATCTGCTTTACCTGTACAGCTAGGTATAAATTCCTGCTGCAGGTCCGCTCAATTACTGTGGAAGGGTCACTGAGCAGACAGGGGCATGAAAAGTAGGCCATCAATAAAAATAATAAAAATACAGAACTTCTGATGCCCTCTGCAAATCAGTGACATTGTTCTTTTGGATGTCAAACGAGAACGTGTTCCTGTTTAGAAGATAAGCTTAAAGAACAGCTGAAAATCAAACAGAATTTTTTTAACTACCATCTTGTCAGCTAAAAGCATCACCAAAGCTATGGTTATCAGCATATCTAGTAAGCTCTCTGCATGTAAATAGTGCGTGATTTATTTCAGAAACTTCCAGATAAACCCAGTGATCATTTGAATTGCTGTTAGTCTGAAGTATACTGCAGAACTAGCAAGGGGAGTACTCAGGAAACAAAAACTCAGGGAAATATGTGTGAAATGTAATCCCGTTACCATTTGCTACATACTGAGTGCTGGCATCATCAGTACAGGAAATGAATGTGCTACAGATCTGGAATATCCCTTAGACCTAGGAGACAAGTTGTAGACATTTTTCATTGAGCTAACCCCATAATCTAGACAAGCTTTCAAAATGTGTAGACACTGCTCTCCTTATCCAGGCAATACCGCCCACATTTTTTTCCTTACTTCATGTTTATTATTGTGCTTAATTGGCCCAAATGATTGACATGTTTCTGCTTCAATACAAATTCTCCGGGGTTGAGGGTTGGGGCTTAGCAAAGGGATTAGAAATAGTCCTTACTTGATGTTAATGGATTCCTGTCTAGTACAAAACAAGCAAGGATGAGAACAATGATATTGCTTTTTTTTTTTTTTTTTTTTTTTCCAATGAATTTGTTCATGTTTCACCTCTCCAGTCCCCCACATTAAATATGTTCTTTATATTTCCATTTTCCATGTGGCATTAAATCATGAGCACTTAATGTTTGCAGTGATGCAGTTTATAATCAGTGGATTCATTATTTAATGGAGGACCTATTTCTTTTTTCTTCTGCTCATATCTGGGAAACTATTTTTATATTAAATTGTTACTTTCTGAAGATGCAACTGACACAATCACGTGGAACACAAAGCACAAAGCAGATGGGGTTGTCACCTGTGAAGAGATTGAGAACAAGTTTTATTTCCCTCAAGAAAGCCTCTGTCTGTGTGCCACTATCATGAAAATGTCCATTTTCTGGCTCAAAGCTTAAGCCGAGGGAACCTGCTGCCAAGTGATTACCTGCCTGTTTTGGCATTCACTGCTTGCTTTCTGTCTCAGAGCCATACATTCCTGGAGATGGGACAGAAAGTTTGCAGACTGGGATTATTTAGGTGTGGCTGACAAAATCAACACAGTGGTGGTTCATCAAATTTCCATTAATTCATCTTAGCAATTAGAGCTATACCACGATCTGAATTCTTAGAGAAAAACAGTTCCAATGACACTTTGTGGTAAAGCTGTAGCACTAAATGGCCAGATGGCAAAAGTCACCCTTGAGCTGAGGGCAGATGAAAGACCTAACTCCACAGGACTTGATATGTAGAACTGAACAAAACCAAAGATAATTGTACCAGGTACAATTATCAATAAAACCACTTTCCTTTTACTGAGTATGTTTCTCATGCCCACTGCAGGTGTATATACGTTTAAGTATATGGAAATGAAGGTCTCCTGTTTAAAAGCTGCCACAAATCTTTTGAAATCTCACAGTGTCTTCAAGCTGTCTGTTTATCATCAGCTTTATGAATCCTCCTCTTGAGTATCAACTTCAAATTAAATTCTTCTTGGTCATCTTGCGTCTTCACACAACATGTGCCAAGCAGCAAGGTGCTCAGGGAAGCTCACATTTATTTTTGTTTAGTGGCACTTTCCCGGTGCAGAGACTTCAGATCACTTAGAATGCAGTTTGAAGACTTTAGTCCTTTTTCTCTGAGGTCCAGAGAGGTAAAGTCACCTACATGGAAGGGCTCTGCCCACTGCCCTTTTAGTGCCTCTATCTTGGCTGTCACAGAACTCTCAGACAATAATCAGAGCCTCCAGCTACCCTGCTCTGCAGTGCAGACACCCAGCTACAGATAAAAGCTTTGACTTTTGCATTCAGAGCCTGAGGTGGTTATACAGTAATAGTAGCTTTTTAGGAAAGGTAAACTATAGATAGTCTGCGCCCTGTCCCCACTCCATGGGTGAGCTGCAGCCTGAGAGCTCTGTGATATGAGTGAGCATCATCTCTGGGTGTTACCTGAAGGAGGAAGATTTGGCTGATGAAATCCAGAGCATCCCCTCCCTTTGCTGTAGTTTTGTTCTCTGCAGATTTTTTTTCTATGTGTTGTCAAGAAAATCAGTCACGGAGGCTACATTACCGAAACAGAACATTAGGGCAGCCGGACGTTTAATCTGACTCAGGATGGCATATATTTGCTCTCTCTTCTTGTTTAAACTGTGCTGCATCACTTGTGATGAATAGCTCTAATGGCCCATTTTCAAAAATCTGCAGATTAACTATACTGCTGGGTTTTGGTGTTCTAGGAAGGTAGGGTAAGGATTATTGGAACTTCAGAGAGTTAAAGAGGAGATTAAGCGTAACTCACATTGAAGGTATAATAGAGAAAGAAGAAACAAACAAAAAAAAAAGTTAAAGGAAATTTATTGGATTTTTTTTTTCCATTTTATGAAGGGGAAGAACTTACAATTATAACTTTTACTTCTTATTGGCAGCAAGATTAGAAACTCTCAGGAAACTGTGATTTGTGAACAGTACAAAATACACCAGCAAAGGTTACTAAAAGGCCTCTCAGTTCTTGATCATTTTAAAATTTGTTTCTTGTGACTGAGCCTTTGTGTCACTTGATATGTCACACCTGACTTGCATTTAGTTTTGCTGTGGTCTGTATATTAACACTGAAGTTGCAAGCAGGGGGAATAGAGGTAGAGATGAATGTGAACAGCCAGGAGTCCTGGGCTTTGAAATGACCCTCCCAAGAGTTTTAAGTGAAAACACATGTAGATTTTTAAAAACTGTAAATAAATCCTTCACAATTGTTCTAGAATTCTTACCCTTTTTGTTCAGGTTTGTTTCTAGCCAAGAAACTGTCTACATTCTTAGTCTAAACATATCCCCCTTGTCTTTAATTTTTCATAATTAAATACATTTTCCATAGTGTGTAATCCAACTGGGGCAGCTCCACATGATTGTCTTTCCATGTTGTTGTAAATCGAGGCCCTCCCTGCAGAAAGAGGGAAGAAATCTGCAAGTCTGCCCAAGCAAAACATGAAACAAAACAAGACCCAAAACAAATTCAAACGTCTCCACATTTTGCCTATGACTTCTCAGTCTCCACAGCACTTGACTGAAACAACAAGCAAGGGTAGGCACTTTTGGTGCCTTCGCTGTGGTTCTGCACCTGTCTGGAGAAGTGCATTGCTTGGCCAGGGCTTGACTAGCCCTGTGGTCTTTAAAGCACAACTTTCTGCATTTTAGAGAGTGCTTAAATATCTTCCCAAAGAACAGTGATCCTCATATTTAACTTCAGCATTTTCCATGTGATGCCAGCAGTGATGTGTCTTTCTTTTACCTTTTACTGGCAGCCTGCATATGTCAGAATTTCATAGTAGTCTGTGACAGAGATATCCAAATTACCAAGGCATTTCCTGTAACTCAGGAACAGATGAACAACGATTCTCCCAGGCTGAGGTTAAGGGCCAATAGGATGAGATATGTTTATTCATCTGCTGTAAAGAACTGACTTTGCTCGTTGATCACTGCTGTATTTGAATCTGAATAGAGTCCTGGGTAAGGTTTGAAGATGTTGTACAGCAGAGATTCTTAAAATTTCCCAGTTGCCAAAGATAACTGGGATTTGCAGTTAGATAACTTCAGTATTTGTAATATTCAAGGTATTTCCTGTAGTAAGCACAGAAAAGCACAGATGAATGCTAAAAACTCTGAGATAGCTGTATCTGATTATCTTAGGTAAAATAGAGAAGTTTTCAAGGCCACTTCTCATTGTGACTCTTTACTTCTGTTTACCTCAACATGGAAGTATGAAAATAGAGATTGACACTGAAAACAGAAAGAGGTTTGTGGCATTTAAGGTTTGACTGATAGTAGGATCACTTCTGTCACCTTTGTCATACGGTGACAGGCTGAAAGAGCTGGGCCTGTTTAGCCTGGAAAAGAGAAGACTGAGGGGAGACCTCATCAACGTGTATAAATATCTGAGGGGAGGATGTCGAGAGGATGGAGCCAGTCTCTTTTCAGTTGTGCCCAGTGACAGGACGAGAGGCAGCTGGCACAAACTGAAGCACAGGAGATTCTGGCTCAATATGAGGGGGAACTTCTTTACTGTGAGGGTGACAGAGCACTGGGCAGGTTGCCCAGAGAGGCTGTGGAGTCTCCTTCTCTGGAGATATTCAAAACCCACCTGGGTGCCATCCTGCGCAACATGCTTTAGGTGATCCTGCTCGGCTGGGGGGTTGGACTGAGTGATTTCCAGGGGTCCCTTCCAACCCCTCTCATTTTGTGATTCTGTGCTAATATATATATATATATATATATTTTCAGAGAAATTTCAGAATTGAGTGTTTATTTTAATTTCAAAAGTCTTGTTGGTTCAAAGAGCACCCTTATCTTGGATTTATTTATCTTCAGTTGAACAGATTGTTAATTTTGCTTTTAGCCTGCTTAGCAGTTAGCTCACCCTCTTTTAAACTTAATTTTTTTTGCTGACATAGAAGATGGTCTTGTGAGACAATGCATGTGAAGAGGCCTGGGACCCATTCCCAGCTTTTACCCTTTTCAGATGCTCCTTCTTCAAAATCTCTACTACTTGCACGTCCTTAATCCCCCCAAGAAGAACAATGCCAGTCAATGCTCTGTGACTAAATACTGGTAATAAAACAACAGGGGCATAATTCCAGGGACATGTCACAAGGAACAAGGGGCTCTTCTCAGGAACTGGGCAGACTTAAGAGTAACAGATTCAAACTTGGCCAAAGCATGCTTCTTCACCTCTTTCACTTCCCTAGGACAACCACAACAGCCAGTCTTCATGTATATTTGCTACATGCTTTGACAGAGCCTGCTGATCCCTGCTACATGCCTGAAGTACCCTTTGACCATTGTCATAGTCATTGAAGCATGTAAATATGGATCACGCAAATGTACACCACTGGCCTTTTGAGATTTTTTTATTATTCATTTCTTTTATCACTTTGACAGTTTACTCTGTCTTGTATGCCTTACCTCAATTCTTGGATTTACACTTGCAGATTTAAAGAGATAAATTTTCCTGTGTCCATTTCTCAGCTGCTTGTCCTATCCCACTGTAACTTTACTGTGATTGAGGTTTTCCGTTGCTCTGCTTCTCCGCAAGCTGCATGGTATACCGCTGCACAGCATATTTCTAATATTTAACAGGTATTTCTTCAGAGTGAAGGAATTTGCCTTCTGAAATTTAGGTTACTTATTATTATTGCTTGCATCTCATACATATTTTATTGTTTTCTTGGGAAAGAAAGGGAAATCTTCCATAATGTACAATTCAGTACACTGTGGATAAATATCCAGTATTATCAGAGATTAAATTGTATAATGGTTTAACTTTAATATAAAAAATAACTTTTAACCAGAAAATTTACCATCCACCTTGATACCAACATACAACTGCAGATGTTATGTTAGTCCTGTTAGCAACGCTAACATCCAGCAAAGTAGAGGTCATCTGTCTCTCACACTCTTCAGACTAAAGACCATATTTGAGATATAGTTTATATTTGATGTCCCTGTTTGCCTTGCGCTTTTAAAATTTTCAGTGCAAACACAAGTTACAATAAGTGTTTTTCTCTACACGCAGCTCCCCTTTTTACCCGAACATGCTGCTAAGAAACCAAACAGACACTCCTTGCTCCATGAAAGGTGAAAAGGCTGCTCAAGTAGCCTGTGGTTGTGTGAGAGCAAACAGAAATGACTCAACAGCTGGTGTGGGTGTGCTCTAAGCAAGGGGATGTAATCCCACTTTGACATCAGGTGATGGATTTGAGACAGCAGACCTTTCTAGATCCCCAGGTCATCTTACAAACTGACAGGGTGGTTTCCACCTGTTTCTGTGCAGGTTAGGCAAGCACATGAGTGTGCTGAAACCCAGGTGGGGGCTGCTTAGATCCCAGCACTGATCTGGCTTCCTTTCACCAGCAGTTCCTAAGCTGAGCACAGCTTCCAATGTGGGAGGTCCCCAGAGTTCTGAATGACAGAAATGGGAAGTTAATGGCAGAGGAAGGAACACTCTGTCTTGCTCTGCTCCTTGTGTTTTTGATTGTGTCTACTGTCAATGACCTGATGCGGGGCCATTATGCCATTCCTATAACCCAGTAATCAAAACTACATGAACCAGGTGATTTACTCAGCCACAATAGTCCTCTTGGCCACTGTAACTCTAGTTTTACCAGTGTAGGAAGAGAGAGAGTAAAAAATCAGGTCCTGCAATCAATATTTAACTTGGTTTTCTGATCCAAAACGCCAATAAGCAAAACCACAGCTGACGAAAGGGTGGAGAACAAACAGAAACAGAACTAATGGACATGAATAGAATATTGTTTAGTCCATGTTTCTCTTGGCAGGTGTTGGGTGTTCCTGGTTTTCATTCTGATGTACAAACAGAAAACATACTACCTCCAGCTCCACAGTTCCCCCATGCAGTGTCCTGATCCCATGAATGCTGAGGTTCTTCAGGACAGGTCGTGGCTCTTTCAGTGCAGTATTGGTGGGAACTGCAGGTGGCTTTTCAGAGAAAAACAATGTCATGAGCCCATTCTTATAAACACAATGTTCAGGTTAGTATTAAAAAGCCTTTAAAGGGGGAGTCCTGAGGTCAACATTCAAGAAACTGGCTGTTGACGTTGACAGGCAGTATTTGCTTTCCATCCCAGGAGGAAATGTGGAAAGGATAAAAATCACTGAGTAAAAAAAAAAAAAAAAAAAAAAAAAAAGAGAGAGAGAGAGAGAGAGAAACACAGCAGAAGAATGTAAAAAGAAAAGTAAAACAACAAAAGAACAAATACAACCAGAGGGGCTCTGAGATCTATAGAGTGTCGAGAGAGAGAGAAAGAGGGAGAGAGAGCGCTTTCTTCATAAGGGAAATTAATCCATCTCAAAGTTTTACAGAAAAATGTTTCATAAAAAATTCTAAACGAATGACACAAGTTTTCTATCCTTTTGCTTCATTTACTAGATGTAGCTTTCTTTGTACTTTCATTTACCTGTATCTTGTCATTTCAAACCCAATTTACTGGATTAACCTTGTCACTCAGCTAGCAAGGTTTAAGACAAAGATAAGCCCCAGAAAGGGATTTCCATGAAAAATAAGTCTTCTACCTCCAGAGCCTCCCCCATTTTGCACTTAGCCATGAAGACTCTATATCAGCTGACCTGGAGGACATACTGGCTTGATGCCTGGGTATAACTTATGCATTTCTGAGAACTGTCCAAAGGAGTCTGACAGCAAGCAAAACATATGGAAGCCTTTTCCTTCTTAACAGTGGGGCCTGAATACTGAAACAAGAGGCCCAGCAAACACCAGTACAGGACATCTTCAGATCAGTGAGGGAAATAAAGTAGACTCTGGTTATGTCTAGGAACAGTCATGGTAGCAGTAACATAAAGACTGAGTATCAGGAACTTTGTACGCATGCAAATTTTGCTGGTATCAGGGTGGTTTGTACACTCAAAAATGCAATTTGATGAAATTAAGGTGTCTGAGAGTCACTGCAAGCTAATTTGAGCCTTGCTCGTGCTAGAAATGTGGAAAAGGGTTTCACATGGTGAACCGGTGAGGTTTCACCTAGATCTGTTTTGAGTTCTGGTGACTGGCAACCCAAAGCTGTAGCATAAACCAAAGTAAAATAGAATGGTCATTGAATAAACAGCTCTCACAAAGATCTGAAACAGGAATTCACTGTTGTAATGGCAGATTAATTGTATTTTTCAGCATGCAAATGATCCCTGAGCATCCTTGAGTACAAGTATTGTCAAGTCCAGACGCAGCACCTTACAGATGCTGGTCTTGGAGAGCCATTTTTATTGGCCTCTGTTCTGGCTGCAGATGGTCTGGTTAAGATGGTGTCTGTTTAAAATTGCTAAATTTTGGAATGGGGAGTTGGACTAGTGACCTGCAGTTCTGACCAGCTCCAGAATTCAGAAATACCGAATAACACTTTTCCTTCCTCGCACTCTCTCCTTTCCCCAGTCAGTCACAGGATTGACTTAACACCATGGAAGCAGACCATTTCATTTTACAGTCTTTTATATGTCTTCTGGTGCTGGAGCATTTAGGACTTTCATTTCCAGGCACGGTGGGCGAGAAACATACTCCTTTAAAAATGAAGTGAGATTTTCAGGCAGTAATCTCTATGCAGCAGCTATGGCTTTCAGAGGAAAAAAAATAAAATAAAAATGTTCAGACTAAAACTGCAAAGCCTGTGACTGCTCATAAACTCTCTGTCTGCACTGGGTATCATACAAAAGAGCCCCAATCTGGCTGCGACCCCAAGACATTCCTGAATTTTAAGTGATAATATGATAAAGATAGAATATAATGGTCTGCCTCACTCAAGACAATGCAGCATGAGCACAGTTACCTAGATAAAGAAATCTGTGTTTAAAAACAACAAGAAAAGGTAGCGACTCTTCTTTATGCTAGCTGCTGACTGGCATCTTTCCAGACTCTCTAACTTCACTGGTTAAGAAGAGAGCAATAAATGGGAGATATTTAAGATTTTAATTTCTGCTAAAACCTGACCATGTGGGAGATGGTCCTATTTTTTCCATGATATATTCCTTTTATATGAGAGAGAAAACTCTAGTTAGTGCTGGAATCTCTGCAAGATGAGTGTTCACTGGTGAGCAATTCATATTTGCAATATCTGCATGATATAAAAATATCATTAAAAATATACCTCCTTAAAAAGAGCAATTGCCAAATGCTGTCTTCCACATTGCCTTTGGGCCTAGCAACTTTATTTAGTTTTTGTAAATGTTATTTAGCATTTGGCCTGCACTGCTGCCACAATTCCATTTGGCTGTCATGGTCACTTTAGGTGATGCTAGCCTGAGTTGTCCCATTGCAGATACTCTTTTGAAGGTACACCTCGGCCCACGTGGCAAGAGAGAGCAGAGCAGAGCACACATAGATAGCTTATTGCAAGTTAAGGATTATCACCAGTACAGAAGCCAAGAAAAAAAAAATAATAAAAGTAATAATAATAAAAATATTTCCTGATGCCATCTGCAAAGCAATAGTAGCGCTAAGGCTTCCTTTCCCTCTACAGTGGGGAAACCAAACCTAAAGAAGACTTTGGAGCCCCTCTGGTCTATATAGCACTTTCTTTTTTACTCTGGGCAGGTGAAACAGCATTTCAAACTCAATATAGATGCAAGAGACTAAGGGAGTTAATAGCAGCAGCATCTAGCTGTGTGAAAGAGAAAGGCAATGAGTAATGAAGTGTTGATTGACTGATTGTTCTGCTTTTAGGCTATCATTTTAAAAATGTCCAGATTTGATCAAAGTTTTTGATCATCCAAATCCTTGCTAATGAGAGCAAGAACCTAATGACCAACTGACTTTTGTTGGTGCACATGTACTTCACAAAGCTTCCTAGTAACAATCAGTGAAAAGCTGATGGGGAAAGTGATTTATTTATTTATTTATTTTTCTTTAAGACAAAAGTAGGGTTGATGTGCAGCAGATATCAACACTGTTTCTCTTGAAGGTATGCCTGGGCTTTGTGTGTTTGTGTGTGTTTAGGACACAGTGGTCTTCAGTCATGGCTGTTTGGATTGAATGAGTGGTGCAGAGCATTAGTGGAAATGTTCAGCATTTTGATTGGGCCCTTAGTGAGAAAAAGAGACAGAAAGGGAAGAGAGGGAACACGTTCAGATGGTAAAATCCCTTTGACATCTTTCTTCATACTTAGTTTTGCTTTTACATTTCTTGTTCCTAGTGAGAGTGAAAGCAAGCTGGCTGGAGGATAAAAAAAAAATATCAAAATCCAGAATATCAGAATCACAAAACTGGACCCAGCACTCCAAGTGTGGCCTCAGCAGCACTGACTGGAGTGAAAGTATTGCTTTCCTTTACCTGCAGACAACTCCTCCTAATGCAGCCCAGGATGCTGCCAGCCTTCTCTGCTGCCATGTGACATTGCTGTCTCTTGTTCAACTTGGTGTCCACCAGCACCCTCGGGCCCTTTTCTGCAAAGCTGGAAATAGCTTATCATTCTAGAAATGTCAGCTTCTCCTCAGAAGAGGGATTTGTGTGGGCACAAATAATTGCACAATAAAGACCAAACCAACATTCTTTGCAAAGAGGCCTTTAACCATATGTCCATTGCAGCTCTGTCTTTGTTTTGGTTTCCCTATACAACCACTTGGGTAAAACAGACAGTACAATTGCTACACTATCTCTCAGAGCATGAAGTTTAGCTATTGATGCTAAGAGTCTTGCCTGGTTTTCTTCAGAACTACTAAACTGATAAAGCCAGGCTAAAAGGTCTCGCTACCTCTTCTAAGAGTGTGCACGTGTGTGTGTGTGTGTAATTTTATGGCCAACAGTTTTCTCCATCATCTCTTGTTTACTTTTGTGATGGGCACCAGGCCAGGAAGACTGTCTGCCTCCAATCTAAATGAGCTTATGACTTTACAGAATATTTTTCACTGACATTTTGGGGATGAGATATGTGGACAGGCTATCTGTGCAACTCTGGAGACATCTAGAGAAGTGAGGACTTGGACAGCTCTGAGTGCCTGCATATGCTGTGCTGTGTGTCATATATACAGGACTGATTATTCTCCTTTTACTGCATTAAAGCACTGTGAACAGCTTGCCAGGATAATGTTAAGAACATTTGCATGTTCCTTTGAAAGGAGCCTGAAGCTATCCTATGGCCTGTCGCACCAATTCCCTAAATGTATGTTTTAATTTACGATGTTGTCCACAGGTCTTGACAGCAGGGCTAGCAGACTGCATCACTAAATTAAACAATGGCCTGTTCCCTACCAGGCAAATTGATGAATAGAGATAAGAGCACAGAAGAGTAAAAGAACATAGGAATCTAGCTGTCTATCCTTTGCTATTTTTTTTCATCACAGGTAGGTCCCCTGTACAGCAATTTTATTTTAACATGGAATCCACTTCAGCTTCACTCTACCCTTACCTCATTCACAATTATGTAAGCATCTCCAGAATGAATTACTTTATCTTCCCATCTAATAAATATATTAAAAAAAAAAAATAATAATAATAATAAAAAAAGACCTTTAAAGGGATGTTAAGGCCTGATTGAAGTTAAAAAAAAAAAAAAAAAAAAAGTTGAATTTGATGATAATGAGACCATTCTGTCCTTATTTCACCCAGAGCTCCAGAAGATTGTATAGATCATTTATGGTATCAACTATTGCTTCGTAATGTGCTGCAATAAAAGAGAACACAAGATGCATTGGATAGTGGCAATAGATTAATCAAAAAGTCTGAGCATTTACTCTGAATTTCATTCCCTTTTGCAATTTATACAGAGAACGCAGGGCCTCAAGCCAGCTTCCCTCGCTATGCAGTGTGTATGTAGTTGTGGCTGTCTCTTGTGAATCACATCTTTTAAATTTTAGATGTCTGCCTACTTGTCTGCTCAAGACTGCCAAACGCAAGCACTAACAAATCATTTGCAAACTCTTTCTGGCTCAGTCAGAGCCAGACATCAGGTTAACCAGGACGTCGGGTTAAAGTTCATAAAGGTTTTAAAATCATATACATTTTTAATTTGCCTTCTGTCTCCAGTCAAGAGCAGTGTACCTGTGTCACAGTTTTAGGAAATTCTCATAGACCCAAAATGCTTGTAACATGCTTTGAGAAAAAGAGGTAGAAATCTGAATTTCCCACATAATTTGCCTGCTTCCCACAGCTGGAGCCTAAGGAGAACTTCGAACATCATGAGAAATCTGGTAAGTTGTGATGTGTGACTCCAGACCTACAGTGCTGAAGGGAGTGCCGAGATGGAGGATTTCATGGAAGAAGCAAGACGCTTGGATCTACACAGACAACTTCTCTCCTTACCCCCTGTGGAGCTTTCAGTTTTGTTCTTTCATCTAAAACAACCAAACAAACAAAAAAATGCCACTCAATAACAAAAAAAAAAAAAAAAAAAAAAAGATGCAGATAAAGAGTATGTCCAGCTTTTTTTGTATGGAAAGCTTACCAGCAGGCAGAATTATTGGTGCCAGCAAAAAATAGTTTGACCAGACAAAATGTTCTCGTAAGTTTGATGTGAAAAAGACCTTTGTAGATTTGAATGAGGAATGGGGAGGGTAGTGAGAGGAAAAGGAAGCTTCAGGTGCAAATGACTAACATGCTGTTATGTTTGCAGCCTATTAAAAACAGTACTCTTTCACTTTAGAAACTCAAAAGAGAGGGAGCACTAATGTAATGGCACTTTTTTATTTAGGGAGTGAAAAATAAGGTCATATTTGATGAAAAGTTACATTTTCAAATCTTTAGCATATTTCTACCAAATTGGAAGCAAGAAAGAGAAGCTAACATCTGATTTTGGTTGACAGGTTTGCAGCCAATACTATTTCCCTTCCTGCTATTATTTTCTAACATATATTTTTCTCTGACAGTCTTTCCATAGCAGTGTGCTAGCATTAGCAGAACCCAGAAGAAAGGCCTTGGCAATTTGCAGGAAAGAATCATTCTTATTAGGTGATGTCAGCTGCCGGCTGGCTGCTGAGATTTACAAGACATGGTTCCAAAACTCAGATGTTAAGTGACTCCTTCTCGCTTCTCCATGTTGCTTCAAACTAGAGCAATGAAAGTTAAGAAATAAAAAGGAGGAAGAAAACTCCTCCAGTATTGATTTGTTGAATAGCGTTGAAAGCATGACCATAAACAGATAAGTACATACTGTACTGTCTGGTTGCACCTCAGAAAACATCCATTAGACAACATCCTTTTTCATAATGAAAGTCATTCCAGTCATTAAAGACAAGCACTGTTCCTGGGGCCATACCCTACAAGCATTTTATGTGCACTTGTAATCTTGTGGACCATACAAGTCCAATGTTTTGCATGGGAATACTCATCCTATGAAGCAGTATGGCTCTCCAGATCATTGCTAAAACAGCGTGTAGATCATTGCATCAAATGCTAATAACAAAGAAATCACCCCAATGCAATATGTATAGCCTCAATGACACTTAGGACTCATCCCCAAGAAGTCTACTGTTTTTGCTCTCATGAACCCAAATCATTTTTCAGAATCAGATCTGAATGGCTAAGTGCCACTTGTGCTGCAGTGTGTCTGTCAGGTCTTCAGTAAGACTGCAGCTCTCTGCCTGGGAATGAGCCAGGTTCTATATTCCAGACTCATGCCCTTTGGGGTTTTCCTGGCTCAGAGACACACAGAATGCATCCTGGGGCTATTTCTAAAATTATTACCTATAATTTCCATTTCCATCTGAGTCCTGTAATTGGAGTGATGCTAGTAAGGTGTCTGGCTTTTCAGAGAGGTACTCTAGAAGAAAGAGTCTAACAACATTCTTAGAATACGCTTTTAACTGTGTTTTAAAATATTTTATGTTTTATTACTCCACCACTGTGACCCAGTGAGTCAGAGGTTGGCTGTATGGATTTTGTTCTAACTTAGGAAAGGAATTATTACTTTCCAGGTTAAATTAAAATAATGAATTTTTACACATTTCCAAATTCTGGATTCCCCAACACACACACACACAGAACACACACACGCACACACACACACCACACACACACACACAACACACACACACACACACACGTACACATACACCCCAGGCCATTTTCTGTTCTGCACATATGATAAGCATGTGTGTCTGCATGCTAAGTCAGACATTTTTTCTGGCTGATCTTCCTCTACCTCTGCTTACAAAGCCTGATGCCTCACGTCTTATTCAAGGGACGGCTGCAAAGACAGAGGCTGCTTCCCTCTTTGTTCCCCTCCCAGATGGTTTCTGGTAGCTTTATCTGGTACACAAAATCACAAATGTACAACCTTCCATCTCCTTACTCAACTAAGAAAAATATAAATCCACCTAGCAGCTGGGGGACTGTTTAGCCCGGGTTCCCAGGCAATGTGCTGTGGTATGATTTTTGTGTGACTGCCTCTCTGAGTTGCAGGAACTATCTTCACTCCAAATCTTATAACTATTTCATCGGGCAAAACTGTCATGCTTCCCAACAGCTGATGATGATCCCTTTGGGCACCAGGTGGTAAAGATCCAACTGCTGGAGATTTCATTGCCACTGAGGCTCTTCATGAATATACCTAGATCCCAGTGGTACCATGAGCTGAAGTTAATCTCTGTGGCAAAGCTGTTCCCCCCCCTTTTTCCAATACATTCCTTGTGTAGAAAGGAAGGTCTACTGGCAGACAAGGACCACTTTGTACAAGAAAATAAAGCACAGACAGAAATGCTCATCTGGAGCCCTTGGCCCATCACCTCAGTTCCAGAGCTCCTGGATAAAGAAACTGGCTGATAAGCCATGACATGCTAGCTCTTAAAACTATACTTAAAATTCCAACAGCTAAGAAGCACAATATGCATATATCACACCATGGCAAGCTAAGCGAGGAGAAGCTCCAGAAGAACACCAATGGTGCTGTATCTTCAGGGTCCTACCTTTCCAGCACAAGGTAGAAATGGTTCAAGCTCATAGCCCTGAGTACCAGGGCACCCCTGGGAGCCCTTTTCCTCTCAGTGCCAGGTATATAAATTAGGCAGCATCCACTATTGGGAGTCCTTACGGCTTCATAATTTAATGAGGTCAGGCCTAGGACTGCAACTGAACTGCTACAGCACTCAGAATTGGTAACCTTTCCTCCTTCCTCCCTATCTCTCCTTGTCTGTTTCTGACAGCATGCAACACACTAAATGCCTTTGCAAATTTTGGCTCTAGTTGCCCAACCTGTGACAAGGGACAATAGTCCTTTATCTCACAGGGTTGCACTGAGGACTCGGAAGATTGTGAGGCTTTCAGATAAGAGTGTAATGGCAAGATAAATAACTGGGAATAAACACAAGCACTGCCAACCCCTCTTGATATGCTGGAAACACACGGTTCCCTAGGTTCCCATTTCTCTGTGTGCAGGTATGAGAAGCAGCAAATGCTAATTCTGCCACTAACTCAGTAACAACCATTGTCGTGACTGAGCATCATCCCTGAAATATTGAGGGGAGGAGGGAATCTTTGGTTGGGGAAAGAAAGGAAACCTTATTTCCCAAGGATTTCTGTTGGATTTCTTTAAAAATGACAGCTGTATGACACTACCAAGCTGTCTGGGATGTTTGAATCAATACAGAGAAGATGGATTAGTGATCGGGGTTTGATGAGATAGCCAAGACCATGTGGCTGTTTCTGAACTATATCACAAAAAATGTCTACTTTGCAAGTTTCTACAATGTATATGACTGCTTTCTATACAAATACATGAGGGGGAAGGACACTTTTGAAATCTACTGTAAAAATGTATCTGTGATGATTTACTGTCAGCCCAGTCAAGGACACAGAGATGTTAAATTTCTGCCATACAACACTGCTGTAATTGGGTTGAACTTAATTAGAGATGTGCAGCAAAATCTTTCATGCTGCTTTTCCATCATTGGGGAAATTAAGATCTCTGTAACACAGATGTTAATAATAACAATGTTATAAATAAGTTTACAGCTGACTCTTTCCAAATTTGCAGCAGTGTTTGTCCTTTAAAGGGTGTCACAGTGGATGTGGCGCCAAAACCTGATCTATTATAGCACAGGGAATCTGTAGTCTATAGCTCAGATCCTTTTATAACTGCAGTTTTTAAAGTTATCACCAGATGTGTGTAATTACTTGGAATTGCTGTAAAATCAGTCTCTGGGAAAGGAATCTATTATTATGACTGTAAATTTTTTTACAAGATATGGAAGCAAAATTTTGCTTATAAGGTTCTGCTCTTTGATTAATCTGAAGGCTGACCTGTTAAACAAATTTAACATTTTTGTTTACATTAATAGCTTGAGTCTGTTTGCTTGAGGCAGAACCTCAAACACTAGATTTGGCCAGTTTATTCACTTGGATGGTGCTAATATGACTGAGGTAATGATTTGTTTCCTCACACTCAGCTTACTGGCACTACTCAATGATTAAGCTGTAGTACTTTGTCCCAAAAAGTTAACAAAATGAATTCCTTTATAGTGAGTTTGGTAAGGAGATTGCATATTTATAGTTCTCCATAAAAGTTCTGTAATAAAACCACTAGGTCTTGATTGTAGGAGATTGTGAAGTCCATGGCTTGAACTTTTTTTTAATTATTATTATCTGAGGTTTTTCTGGATAACTCCTGAAGCTGTTACGCATATAGCTCTGCTCCAAAGCATTTTCCTGGAGTACTTGGAGGGTTTTCAAAGACACTTAGAGTGGAAGGGGATAAGATATTAACAAGAGCTATTAAAAATACCCAGACATAATTATCTAAAGAGTTTCACTTGCACCAAAATGAGATTCTCAGTATGCCTATACTTCAAGAACAGTCATTCACACACAAGATAAATACTATTGTACATATGTTTTCCCACTTTCCCTGGAAAAGCTCAACATAGAGGCATGACAAATTTTAAATGCTCCACAGTGTTATAGCTAAGGCTGTATGAAACAATAAAATATCGACAAAACACAAATGGTAAAATTTTTGCATTTAGTTTCTACTTCACAGGACTGGCTTACAATGACAAAAGACCTGTGAATTGTCATGCCTTACTAATCACAAATGTTGTTTCCAGTTTCACTCTGACTTTCTTCTACTTTGCTGTAGAGTTCTTGTGAATCTGCATTTCATTGTAACATCTCTAAGAGCCCGGCATTAAAATACACAAACTTATGAATTGCTGCACTACACATAAACTCAAAAGTATCTCTGCTATAGATTTGAAGAATGTAAGAAGCATGTTTTACATATTAAAGATCACTTCTCCACTCATAAACATTTCCACTTTCTATTTAATATTCTGCAGTTTAATATATGACATAAAGGCCAAAAACATTGCTGTCCTTTTCAGATCAGAAAACATAACATAAAAATTATACAGAGTGCACGAAGCTGTAAATATAGATCTGGATTTTAGCTTAATGCCACTTCCTCTTCAATAGAGGTCCATTTTACCTCTACTGTGGAAAACCAATATGTACCCAGTGTCGAGACACAGAATTCAAGAGCCAACGACTAAATGCCAGGCACTGGGAAAGTGTGGCAGCACTTCACAAAGGCATTAGCTTGGTTGCTAATGGCAGCTTTACTGTTGGCTTTGACCAATACAAAAATAACATAGATCTCCACTGAGTATTGCAGTCAAGCGTTCAGAATCTGGTGCACTTAGGGACTATTTTAATAAAATGACAACAATAATGAACTGCAGTTTGACACAGTGTGGGCAATAAACTCAATGAAGTCTGAAGCAAGCTTCCAAAATGAGGCAGCCAGAGCAAAATACATTGACTGTTACATGGCTAAAGCAAAGGAAACTACCCAAGCAGTAGACTCCCATGCACTCAGCAATGGGAACAATCCTAGAGGGAAAAGTATTTTCTCTCATTCAGATGTCAGTGACCAGACCCAGATACCTGCTGCCAGTCAGAGCAAAGCAAAGCAAATATAAAACCATGAGTGAAAAGTACACAGAATCAATGCAGAGAAGGGAAAGGCAAATGGGAACAGCTGGGCAGTCTGTAGGAGAACTTCAAGCCCAGACTTTTAATAGTTAATTTTCCCTGGGTTTCCCCAGGCTCGCCCATAGATACCTGGTCAGCAGGTGCAGTGTAAATGAAACCTGACTAGAGAGACTAACAGCTAAAAGTGAGTATGGCAAAACGCGTGAGACCCAAACAAGGTGCCACCTAATTAACCAATACCAGTTTTCATGAAACTTGTGACACAGAAAAATACACCTCCTGAAGGTAGAGAAAAGTATGACTTCTTTCTGAAACGAGTTAACTTTCCAGATAGCAAGTCCTCAACATATGAAAGATTGAGGTTCTCAAGATTTCAGACAGCAACGTAGGGGCAAAAAGGGGACTGTATGGTGCATCACCACCCCAGGCTAATGACTTTGGTATCATCACCCTTATAGGCCTTGTCATTTTGATGCAATGACTGGAAATAGAGACATAAACTGGGGGACTGGACTCTGGACATGATATTCTGAGAGCTAAATGCATACATTGTGCTTGAGAAGCCTTGGGGCAGGACTCCTTTTTATGTCATTTTGCGGGGACAGGGCAGTGACTGGATCTTTGCAAGTAGAAAAGAACAGAATTGTACTTTTCAACTTAATGGAATCTCACCCTTTGCAGAGAATTCTGGTATGCAGCAAAAGCTGAAGAGATACAGAAATGAATCTGCCAAACTCTGTTCTTAACAGGCTTTTGATTTAATTCCCTTTTTCCCCCCAAAAAAAGTTCCAGCCCTGCTCGTAGAGTTATTGCAATGTTCCTTTCTTACCTTTTTCTGTTCCTTTCAAGAATTCTCTCCTACATGAACACTCCTTCACCCTAAATTGTCATGGTCGTCTGATGGCAACAGACTCTCTCTCTGAAAACACTTCCATATTTGAATAATTTCATATATGTTGAAGCTCAACGGCAACACAACCAAAGCCAGCTTAGCTAGGCCTGAGAATGAATTAGCCAAACAATGCATGAAAGCGAGTGCATGCAAACAATAAATAAAAAAAATCAAATCAACCAAACCAATTAAACAAACAAAAAAAACTTTTGGAAATTTTGAGTAGAACAAAGGAGGGAACTGGAAAGGGTTTACACATTTCAGTTAACACCGTATGCAGGTGGGCTGGAAAGATTAAGTGTCTACACTGATATCTATCTATCTAGAAACTGATACTTGTCATTTACAAAGAGCACCTCTAAGGCCTGCTGAGTCTAATGAAAGACTTACTTCATGCACCTGGGAATATTTTCATCTTGCTTGCCTTAACACAGGACTCCTTCCTCCTGATGATGGAGATATTTGGGAGGGCCAGTGAGCAAAAGCTGCATTGTAACATTATTTTACTATAGTTCAAAACTCTGTAAGACAAATATTTCCTTACTCCTAATACCACTCCCCTTTTTCAGCAAAGAAGGAAATATAGTCATGAATTAAGATGTTAGACATGTCTCTCAGAAATACAAGTTTGAAAATAGAAGAGATGTCAGCAGCAGAGTTCGAAGGAGACAAACTCAGAGACCCAAGAGCCTACATTCAGCTATCCATAATGCAATGCCTTCCTAGAACTTGTGACCCGTCAGTAAATGTGCTAGAAAAGAAGTGTGAGTTGGGCAGTACAACAGCCATCTATTACAGCAGCAGCAGTTAAACTCTGTTATGTTGTGTTACAATATAGTGAATATTTTATTGTTATTTTTATTTTTTTTCATTTCAAGACTGGATAATTTATACCAAATCCCGTCATTTTTAGAAGTTCTTTGGGAAACTAAAGGTGCTAATCTAGAAAAAAGAAAATTGTGGCAAGCATAACTTAGAGCACAATGGAGCATGGAAGAAATATATCCTGCTGACCCATTCACTCCTCAGTTTCCTGCCCCGCTAAAACTCTAAAGGCACGTGTACCCTTGAATCCCAGACCCATGGCCTGGCAGAGAGGAGGTTAAACACCAGCTCAGGGTGGTGATACACCCAGTAACAAAAGTCTCCTAGATTAGTAAAACAGTGTGGATTAGTGATGATGATGGACTCAGTTGGCAGCAGTAACCTGATTCCCTGGAAGCAGAAGATGTTAGTGAGCAACAGGGAAAGTATTCAAGTCTTGGAGCCATAAGCTGTTCTTCTGGATCAAGTGAGGGCTATTCTTGGTATAGACTTCAGGATAAGACAGAAATTATATCTTGATTTCATCCATGTCCCAAGTCTTTAGATAAAATTTGGCTTGCAAGGGTTGAAGGAGGCTTGAGATTTGTAGGCTGAAACATTGAGCTGTTTATTTAAGGAGAAATAAAAGAAGTTTATATTTATTACCTCCATTCTTTTCCAGATCTCAAAACAAGTGCTTTGGTCTTTCTGTCTACCCAGTAACAGTAACTAAGGAGCAGGATATGATTTCAATTTCAAACTTCATATTTTTTTTAGCCTAAAACATTTTCAAAAGGTCACTCAGGTATTTTGACTAGTATTTTCCCTGAGTTGGGCCATAACACGGAGAGCTTTACTATTTTTGCATATTTTGTTAATATTATTTATTATTTTAATGATAAAGATGTGTTTTGGCAGTGTTGACTAGAAGGCTTTGTTTAAAATAGATTTCATTGGCTTGTGGTCCATTTCTGTACTCAATCATGGAGGTGATAGGGAAAATTTTGGCAGCTCTTTACAACTGAGACAACATTAAGAGCAATCAAGAAGTGTTTGCAGTCTTTTCAGTCACATGGAAAATTTTATCTTCTTCCAAACCCCTTCTAACAACATGAAACTATTTATTAAAAATCATGCAGTTTTGTGAATATAAACTAGTTGAAATCTTGTTTTCTGTCACAAAATAAAAGCAACAGAAAACTTTCAAGCAGACCTAAGCTTCACCTTGTTCTACAGTGTGCCTGAGAGTTTCTTCTTACCCTTCACACTCACTTATCAGCTTCCTCTGCTTTCCAGAAAGTGAATGTATTTTCACAGCAATTTTCTTGCCTATGATAATGTGATTTCTCTTTTCATGAAATTTGGTCACTGTTACAATGCTGTGAAATTTGGTCACTGATACAGCTGTGGGACTACCTCCCTGGGATCCCGTGACCTTAGCAAATGGTGGCATGAAGCTCAGCAGAAAGTGCATCACTGCTGTCATCTCTTCTGGACAATCTGCTTTTTGTTTCTTCGGTCCTCCTTTGCTGGGTCCTCTTTTCTTAGGTTATATGCAAAACAGCTGATCCTCTTCACCTCCCTCTGTATTGTTTTTCAGGAATAGATGCACGCGGCATGCTCAACTCCTTTCACTCCTGTCACACTATAGCAGTCCTGTCAAGCTGCTCCTTTGAATTCCTGCTCACTAGCTTTTCATCAGCAGTGACCTCTGCACTGCTTAAGTCAGCTAACACCTCATTTGCTTTCATGTGAAGTACCTCCTGGGTGGAGGGTATTGCAAGCGGCAGGTGAGTGAACCACGGCTGGTCGACTGATGTGCTCAGGCTGACAGTCTGCCATCCATACCCCCTCCCCATGCCCCCTACATCTAATTCAATTTGCCAGGGTCTGGTCTGTGCTTGCAGAGAAATGCATTGTAGAGTTGTGGGCAATATCATCTCGAATGGAAAGAAAGTGGTTTTCTCACACTATCTTCGAAGAGCTCCTTCAGCACTGTGTATCTGGATTTCGTTACTGTGTCTTTTGAGATCCACAGACTAAACCATTCTTTTTTGTGTCCCTCAGGTCTTTTTCCCCTCAGTTACTTTTTTCTTCTGTTCCTCCCTTTTTAAATGTATACTTTAGTATATAAGTGTACCGTATATAAAATGCAGTCATTTCAACCTCATTGAACATATCAACATTTGCTTTTTGCTTTTTTCTCTCTTACTTCAGATTTCAATGAGGTCTGAGTTTAATGGCTCCTTTATAATTTTTTGCTAGATGGAACAGCATGGTGGTTTGTAGCCTTAGGACAGACATTGTGGAATATCCACCGTATTCATGTGGTCTCTAATATCTATATTTTTAAATAACCCCCTAGACCTTATTGAGAGTCTAAAGATGCCTTGGGACAAAGATTTCAATAAGGCTGTGTCTCAAACAAATTAGAAAAGTGCTCTTAGAATGATCTGGGGTAGTTTATGAATATATCGTTTGTCTGGAATTGCAACTTGGTTTCTGGAGTTGATTGAACTTTCCACTGCAGTAGACTGGGAAAGTGCACATAGTGTGCTTTGTTGAGGGAAAATTCAATTTCCAGCTGATAGGGGGCAATGTACTAACTTGATTGCTAGCAGCCAGCTCAGAATACATTTGACATTCTTTGCTACTGCTTTCGTCTTTGTATTTTCTTCATCCATTTTAATCATTGTTGTCCCTGAAGCTGGTGAGTGGGGTCCTCTGGAGGGGTGTTTCCTGTGGCATTCAGAATATGCAGAATTTATTTGACCTCTGCCTCTCATTGCATACAGTCATGCCTTATATTTTGTAGTCAAGCTTTCTTTATAGCTAATAAGTTCAAGTATAAGAATAAGTAAGAGAAAATAATCCTTCCTTTCTGCCTGCTGGTCTTGCTTTATGCAAAGATGTTTGTGATGCCCCAGGGATTGTGTTTGGATGGATAATCCCACAGGGTCCTTGTTGATGTTTTGTTGATGTTTATTCCAAGTTTTTTCTAAATCTATAAGCAACTGGCCTGCTGTCTAACATCCATTTGAATCTTCTCTAATACATTACATACACACAGACATGCATGCACATACACATGTGCACATACCTGCACAAGCACACACACCACTACCCTAGCTCCGTTTGCTGAAAATTACTGCTATTTAAAATGTTTTCAATTTATACTGGGTCTAGGTCAGACTGGTGTTCTGTTCTGTATCAGTCTCTGACTAATATCTCCCCTTGCTGATACAGCCATAGTTGTCTGATTCTCAGACATAACAAAATGATCCATCAGTATACATTTCTTGCTATTATCTGCCTATGTGTGAATGCATAAATCTCCTTTTGTTTATATATTAGGCTGTTCTGAGACCCCCGGGCGTGATTTCTTTGGTGAAAAATATATCGATTGAAAGTTTTTTATGGTTTATGTCCAACATTGCAAGTTTACCTGTTATGTACTTTCCATGTAGTATCACTGACCATGGCCCAATATAGTACAATATTTGAGGCCAAGAAAACGCTGTGGTTGAATTCAGTAGAAAATGGATCCGGCCATTTCTTCCTTAGCTGCTTGGATGCCTACAGAAGTCTGCACCATAGCATTTTTTAAAGCTTTTAACTATGAAGTAATAATAACAAAAAGAAATTAGTTTTTCTGTTAATGTATTAGTTTGTTAATCTATGTTCTATTGTAAATATGATAGTGATTTTGCATATATTGCAGCTGAGTCTGGCTATTGAATTTAGTAGATTCTGAAAAAATAAAGCCACTATACTAGCTGGACAAAGAATAAAAACTGCCTTTCTCTGGCTTTGTTTCTCATCAAAAACTGCAACGGTGTAGATTCACTGATGCCCAATAGAGTTTGTGCTCATACTGGAACAAGGAAACATTAGCAAGAGATTGTCTTCTATATCAAACTGTCTATATGCACTAACTGTGCAAGAACTGAAGGTGTCTCAGATCCCTGTCCCTTTGTCAAAAAGGCCAATTGATTGAAAATTTATTAAGGCAAGGCACCAAAAGACAGGCAGATGATCTTAGTGCTTAAACCACATTTCCTTGGGAAACTCAGCTAAACAACAAGACCAAAGAAAACCACCACTGCTAACTGAAATTTTTTATCTGGGATTAAAAATATGCTTAAAACCTGTATTTTTGCTAGAGATTTCCACACAGCCAGGCGGACTTGTTCATTGAACTCCCTGATACTATTAACTTCTCTTTCGCTCGTCCAACTCATATTTGACAAATTGTGCAGTCCTTTAGGTAATTGACAATCTGTCTATTTTGTGTCCTGCAAGCATCAAAATGGTCAGCTTCCATCTGGTCTGCTTTTAAGAAATGTTGCCCACTTCAAAGTCCATGGACAGCATTTTCCCCATATTGCCAACAAATTGCTATCTCATTTCACTTCTGACCCTTCCTGTCACCTTCCAATAATGTTACAAAATAATTTTTCCTCCAAGAAAATCTCTGGAAAGAGCTTTTTCTCTGACTGCCAGCCTAAAAGAAGCCTTATGCCCAGTCTTCCACTCAGCTTCCTGACATTAGTGCTGGCAGCTGGGTCTCAAACAGACTGATACATTTGGTGTCCTGGAGGTAGGCTGCATTAACCTGAGGTGCCATACAGCTGGCAGGATGTAAAGGAATACAACATTGCCGTCTTATCTCCAGCTTGGCTGAGTGTTGATTGCAAGAAAAATCTAAGAAACATAAAAGCTGTAAAAAATTTCCTTTCCTTCTCACCACATGTATCAGCATAGAATTAATACCACCACTCGTGGGGTTGGTGAATGCTAACATTACCAGTAAAGCACTGCCACTTTTATTGCTTTTATTAACCCTTTTAAATACAGGGAAATTATTTTTTAAATGAATTAGTGTAATGAACATAAATCAGGGGTTGTCACAAATGGAAATAAAAGCCCTTGATCTTCCGTATTGTAGTTTATATTCTGAGTATAGCTAAATAAATTTTTAAGAGTCTCACTAGGAAAAAAATAGACTGAGAACCTGAACCCTTCTGGCATTTACATTTGTAAACTCAGTGGAAAGTAATGTGTTTTTTTTTAAATTATTTTTTTCTTAACATGAAAAAAAAAAAACAACACCCAACAACAACAAATAACCCACACACCCTTAGAAGCTCTGAATCCTGCCTGAGCAAAAAATCTCTGCCTCAGGACAAAGCAAGCAGAAGCAGAAAGGGTACGTTAAGTGCTTAATTCCTATCAACATTCAGTAGGATTCTGAGAATTTATTGCAAATGATCTGCCTCCCATTACTAGGAAAGTCTGGTCAACCAAAGGGTCTCGGCTTTGCAGTAAGAAGCTTGTACAGTTATACTTACAACATAAATAACTGTTCTGAGCAGGGAGCTTGTACTCTGTACTTCTGGGGACTACAGGCAGAAAGCTGTTGGCTGGCCAAGGAGCATGCAAGTGAAGGGGTGTGCTCTCCTTCATCTGGGTACCCAGCTAACAGTGACTTCAAGCAGGTGCTGGAGGTGAAGGTAAGAGAAGCAACCTTTGAGAAAGACCGAGACAAGTGTGGTCATACTCATACTGGAAAGGATATGATGCATTTGTTTTTGCTTCAAAACATATTTCCTTTTTTCCTGACCTAAAACTGGTGGCTTTGCTGATCAATTTAGTGTGCAAGAACACCAAGGTATAACTCTTGTTTTTGAAATAAAAGAGGAGCAAACCACCTCATACAGCTCGAGAATATGAATTCCTCCCCGCTTGCCACTAGAGGACACATGACTCATTCTTGCAGCTCTCCTGAGCCTACTGCTGCTGCAGAGCTGTCAAGATCCAGAGCACTTTTAACCTTACCTGAAAGCAAAATGGATAGTCAAAAATCTCTGCAATGGTACTATCTGTAAATGAGAGAACTGAGAGTATAAATCAAAGACTTTTGACTCTCATTTTGGTGGAGCGGAAAATAGAATTGTTCAGCTTGAAAACAGAGAAAAAGAAGAGCAGAGTATTGGGTATAAAGGAGATGGACAATAGATTAGTTTAAGGATTTAGAGTATCACCCCAGGAGCTCACACATGAGGTTTTTTGGAATATCTGAGTGTGCTTGGAGGTATATCCAGCTGCCTGTGTTCCCCTGCCCCAAGATTTCAATAGAGCAAGTATGTAAATTATAAAGGGATGGAGATTTGAAGAAAAATCATGCTGAAGAAGCAAATAATGTTCTTTCCCATTGCTAATTTCTCCTTCTGCCTATCAGTTCTGAAACAGATACCTTGTGCAGCCTTTAACATCATTAAAAACCAGAATTGTTTGAAGAAATTTAAACGTACTTCTAATTTCAAAAAGTGTAAGAACAAAATCCTACTTTTATTCTACATCAACACTGATATTAGCTTTTAAACTTGCATACATAGAAGGAATATAGGAATGTATAGCCTGATACGCTACCAACATTACAGTAAGAAAGCATTTTTCTTTGGTCCAGCAGTAGGATTCAGATGGGCTTGTGGTAAATTATAACCAATATGTAATAGGTTCTTTCTCTACATATGCCCATCCATGACAAGTGGGTTTTGTGTGTGTGTGTTTGCTTTTTTTTTTTTTTTTTTTTTTTTTGGGCTGAATCACTGTATTTCTGAACCTCCCAAAGAAAAAAGACAGCAAGTTGTGAAGTTGCTCTATGCTTCCTTTGGTTTCTGAGCTCATGTCTTTGTAACAGGTATTTTGAGTGTTAAAAATCTGCCTGCCAACAGTGTTCTTCATTAACTCTTCAAGATAATGTGAGAATATATATAATTAATTGGTTGTATCATGGGGATTCACTTAATCGGTTCGTGCATATCAATAGAAATAACATCTCTTCTGAAGTAAAAATAAATAAATAAATACAAAGTGTATGGAATAAAACTGGCATGTATATGCGCATACATGCATTGGACTTAAAAATTAGGTTCAACAGTCCCCAAAGCCTATGAACTGATTCCTTAAAAACGTTGTGGTAAAGGGACCCATGAAATAAAAGATACAGAATTGTCTGAACATACTTGGGTAGAATTTCTTTCCCTTCAAGATTTGTCTTTCTCAAGCATCACTTATCACTATTGAAATATTACTTATGAATATTAAATCTGTAGAGTACTTTGGATCTTCACTGTCAGCATGAGTCATGTTTCATCAAGAAAATAGCTCTATTATTAATAATTACTCAGTTTGTTCCCTCGTTTTGCCTCATGTTTAGAAGTCCTGGTAACCCTTCTCATGAAGCCCATGCATTGAGGCCACAGAAGGTGGAAGAGTTCCAGCACCATGATGTGAAAATTAATTTCAGGATTCATGGCAGCTGTTGTTGCAGCCAGAGCACTCTATGCCTCACTCAGCTAATTCAGAGCTTTCCTTAAAAAATCTTGTGGCTGTCATGACTGAGAAGAAACTTAGAAAAATAACCTAAGTCTACTTTAAATCCTCACAAGCTTTAAAAGATAAATAAAAAAATAAAGCAACTGAAAATATTGCCTGTCTTCAGAAATCTTTTTTACATATTGAAAAAATTGAGCATTACAGACAAGTTAGAGAGGGCAAGGTTTTAGCTCCATTTGGTACAAGGCAAAGGAGATTAGGCAGTTTTTTGTTAGTCTGAACAAACTTTGGATCTGGTCCATAATCACACATTGGGATATGGTGGAGTACTTTGAACTGGACATACCAAACCAGGACAAAAGCAAACTGCACTTGAGTACATCAAATTGCTTACAGAAATAAAATTTTCCCTTGCTGAATATCAATGAACATAACTAGGAACTTCCTCTCTTGTTAAAGTAATGCTTATGGTGTTCATTGTAGTATTTTAATTGTTGTTTTGAAATTAGAGTACATCCTTGGGATTCTCAGAATGATAAACACGCATACTGTACAATTCTGAAATATATTTGTCAAGATTAAGGCATGAGAAAAATAATGCTTCCAGCGAGTAACACAGTTCTTATGCTGCCTAATATTGTTGTAGTTCTGAGGTTCTGGGATTTTTTTGTGGTTGTTGTTCATTCTCAAAGGAACTGAGCTAGAAGGGTTTTTCTGGCTCAGTTGTCAATATAATGGTGCTCAACCATGCTATAATGCATCTAGGGATTAATTTATTGCTATTAGCAGATCTACCAGGGAAATGCAGGTGGCTAGAAAAAAAATACCTATCACAAAAGGAGGGGTATCAAAACCCTTTCAAGTAATGGAAAAATAGATTGTAACTGAAAATGACAATACTGCTAGAGAAGACTGTGTGTTATGGGTGACTAGATGAGCAGAAGCATGATCCATCCAGTGATGAAGTAAAACCAGACAGGGAAATATCTCTGATATAAGGTATGAAATCATATCACTGTAATACAAAAAACCTCTAGGGAAAGTAAATATGTCTATACTGGAGTAACTTCAACTTGTGTAACCATACAAAAGCTAAATTTAAGCTAACTGGGACAGGTATTTCTAGTAATGTAACCATGGCAGCATACAACTCAGCTCAAACTAAAAAAAGCCCCACCTGCTCAAGGAGTTGCATAAATACTCACCATTTAGCCCCACAGAGCCCTGTCCTACCATAGTTACACCTCTAATAATATCCAGGTTAGAGAGGTTGCATATAATAACTGCAGTAAAGATGCGTCTTAAGACTAAACTCCCTCAAAAGGATCTAAAGCCCGTTGATGTCACTAGCAGAGTTTCCATTGATTTCAGTGAACTTTGGCTCAAACCTTTTAATGTTAAAGATGAATGCAACATATTAAATTATAGAACAGAGTACTTGGTCTTAATAAGAGCAAATTATTTCTTCGGGGTAATAAAACTGATCCAGTTGTAGCGAGACAACTAAGAAAACAGACTCAGGGAAAACTAATTAAAACATCTTGAGTACAAGAACTGTTTCACCCTCCCTGACATAAGAAATTACATTCAAAACTTTTATAAAACATTTATACTCATACAAAGTAGGTAATAAAAGTGATATACTGTAGCCTTCTCTCTAACCAAGATCAAACTACCTACCTTCTATGAAAGGGAGTAAATTGCCCGGGATGTGTCTCTTGAACACTGAAAAAAATTGTTTGCTGTTGAAATGTGAAAGCCTATTAAGTACTGCACTGTGATTGTTTTTCAATTAGCTTTTACAAAGTTCTAAGGAAAAAAAAATTAAAAAAAAAGAAAAAAAGAAAAAAAAAGGAAAAAAAAAGTTGGTTCCCTAGCTTGCAAGCTAGCTATTAGGTTTTTACTCCAACAAGGTTCACGAGAAGACTCCACTTTGTTTCATCGTGTAGGCATTTCTTTATCAAGGCTAAAAGGATTTGTAGAAGTAGAAGCAAAGCTAGAGAAGGCAAGCTGTTCTTTAAGTAAAAGCCATGCTGGCTTTTCTGTGGGTCAGCTGTCCCCAGCAATGGGCATAGACTTTGTGGTAAATCTCTTTAGGTACTGAGAAGGTGCTTGATTGGGTTGAGTGGGGCTGTTCAGATACAGGAAGAGTTTGGGCCGGAAGAGCTTTTGAGCTTGAACCAAAGCATCGTGCAGCAAGCCAAATGACAGGGTGTTTGTCCCAAGGGAAAAGTGACTCATTAAAGTGATTGCAGGAAACATATAACAAGGCCCTCCCTTACGGTGACTACTGTGTGTACTTCAACCCTTGATGCAGAGGGGTTAGATCTAGATAATCATTTAAGCAAGTATTTAACTGCAGATACATGAGAAGCCCTGTTGACATCACCAAGCCAATTTTAAAGTGAAGAACAAATATAAGTGCTTTTCTGGATGCAGGCCAGAGGCAGATGAAGTTAGCAATAAGACCACTTTGGAGACATCTTTTTATCTCTGTTTCCTTAGAGCACCCAGACCTCTTCCTGGATAGTCTTGGGAAGGATTATCAAGGCAAAGCAGATCTAAAGCTGCCAGTTTTAAAACTACCTGAAACATAATTTGAGACACTAGCTGAACCCTTTCCATATGGAACAAGGAATTTTTCTTTATAAACAGAAATTCTGTATCAGACTTTCAAACAGTTTTAGAAGCTGATAGTTTATTTAGAAGCTATTTGTTGATTGAGAATTAAAACAAAACATCTGGGTCAATTTTTATTTTCCTCATTGGAATTGCTTTATAATTTTCCTGATCTTATTTTTCAGTCCAGAAAAAGGACTGTGTCCAAAAGCATTTGCTCAGAAACTGGATTGTAATAATAAATGTCAGCCAGGTATACCAGATCCCCCTTTTTCTGGATATCACTCTCCAGTGTTTTCACATGGCATTTGAAATCAATTATCACACTGGGAAGGACTGTAAAGTATGTCAGAAGGTGGGCTCCAATTCAACACAATTGGCTTCAGTGCTTTCTAATCCCTGGAACGGATTTTTTTCTCCTTAGTTTTATAAAATTTTCCATCTAGATTGCTGCTCTTTCCTTCGAGTTGTTTTAGATTGTCAGGGAAATCCCACTTCAGCTATGCTTGATTATTGAATTCCTTCTGGATTCACAGGAGTCAGGATTTTTTTTCCCAGTATGGTCACTTCCAGTGTGGTTTAATCCCTGGGCAAGACCAATGGAAAAGGAAGACTTCCAAAGCTCTAATGTGGTCATAATAATTACAGATAAACAGCTGAGAAGCAAAGGCCCTACCACCTGTCATTACAGTCATTTTGGCCATGACAGAACAAGCACATATGTAGAGATCTGGAACAATGCACGTTTCCAGTCTACTAATTGTTGCAATTTCAGAATATAATGAATGCAGTGCTAGAATGTTGTTACCACTTAGACTTATTTCAAAATTGGTCAGGCCTTACTTGGTTGGAAGTGAGAATTATTGCCATTTTTTCTTGTTTCTCAAAAAGTAGGCTTCCTCATGTTTTACTGAAAGTAAAACATTCAATACAAACGTCACAATTTGATTTTCATTCATGACTTAAAGACTCCCACAAGTTTTTTTTAGAAGATTTTTGTGATACTATAATGGAGTACCCTCTGGTTATTCCTACAATTAATGGATATGTACAGTACATATATTCAAAACAAACTCTTGTGGTACAGATTTAGAATATATTGAAGTCTGTCCTCCACTGGTTCTTATATGGGACTTCAAGAATCCTTAGCTAATTGATAATGAAGATTAGATAGAGTAACTTCATGTTCTCTGGGAGCTGCTCCTGTGACATCTGTGTGAGTAAGCAAGGGCTACAGCTGAAGTATGGCACTGGTGACCTGTTCTGAGCATGTTTATTCAGGGAATGTTTATTATTATTTGTCTTGGGAAAAATACCTATGCATAAGGATGAAAAGCTGAATGGTAAGGGTGAAATTCTTACTGGGGAATTATTTCTCATTGATTTTTGCTGCAGAACTGTTCACTGCCCCAGCAGCAGGCACAAGGGAGACAGGTACAAAGTACTCGGTGTGTCTTAGTCATTCTCAGTGCCAATGTCTGCATCTGGACTAGACTGTCCTTATAAAGCAGAGAGAAATATACTCTCAGCACACTATCCATTTGATCAGATGTTGACTTCAAGATTAGACAAACTGTACATCACACCTGCCTGTTTCTCCCTCATTGACTACGGAGAGCCATGGAGTGAATAACTTCGGGTAGTTGTTTCTTTTGATCAGGTGAGATCCCACCAGAGAGAGAGACAGACATACACTAACCCTAGAAACAGCAAATAGTCTCAGCACCTGCAGCTGTCAAGAGAAGCCAGAGAGCAGGTAAAGATGCTAAAGTGCCTTTAGTAGGCCTTAAAATGCTTCATAGAGAAAGTTTCATCATTAGCTGGGCTTTGTGAGTTTCATTCATAGGCTAGGAAAGACTGAAAAGAGATGGCAAAAGAAGCAGAAGTTAAAAGAGTGGCTACAGCCCGGAAGCAGCAGAGGCAATGTACGCCTTAAGTCTGATACGTGGAACTAGCCACAGGATTCAAGATCATACGGGTTCAGGCACAGGTGCACTCAAGATCACAGGTAGGCACAGGTGTTGAAAAAGGCTATCTGGAAGAAGTGCTATCTAGTTTTCCAAAGAGAGAGGGTTATAAATTAAGATAAATCTGCTTGCCACAATTGTATTAATGTGGTTTTACATTAGCAATTAGGCTATAAAAGAAAGACTGCTCTGAGGAGGCGTCCCTCTGGCACACCACCAAGATACAAAAACCTTACATCCTGGCAGAACTCTCAGCTACAGATACAATGAAATCTGTGCTCTTTCCTGATTTAACATCTGAAGTTTGGGCATGATTTACCCCTAACAAACTCAACACCTGCCAGTGTTTCTTCTCGCCTTGCAATTTATAAATGTTTCTGACAAACATTCTTTCTCCCCTCTGAAATACATAAACATTATCATAGATAAGCACTTATTTTAATTGATATTTTAATGCAGTATTTTAAAGGAGTTTAAACTAATTTCTTGCAATACTTGCATAATATTTTCAGTGAATTTCCTTTGAAACTGTACATTTGGACCATTTTGTTCTTCTGAAGCAGGTTCTTCCCTGAACTCCTGTAGCTTCCAGCTCATGTCTATGAACAGTAGTTCCTGTACTTCTCAACACCTCAGGAGACAGGCTTACACAAATGTCTTTCATGAGTCAGACCAATGCTCCAACTGGTGTTTCTAAATCAATTCTGTCTCCAAGATTTCCTTCATCACAGACCTTCTCTAGGCCTGGACCACTTCAGTGTTTATGCTCTTTAAAAAAATAAATAAAGTTTTTTTTAAAATGAAGTTTTAGTTGAAAGAGAGTGGTATTATAAATATACAGTTTGATATGTTGCAATAATTTTTGTGAGGTGTTATGACCTGCAGTAAGCCATCACCTTTAAAACATTAAAAATCTACTTAATTTTCAAAAGTTCAGGGCTTCCTGGTTTCCAGCAGCTTTGATGGGAATGCTGGGTCAGCTGTGTCCTCCACTGCTGTCAGGAGAATTTTTATCAGAGAATGAGTTTTGGCATGTACATTCAAGCAGTGCTGATCAAATTGCTTTCTTTTTGAGCCTAAATAAGGATTTCTATTCCTTTGTTTAATGCACTCACGCCTGAAACATTTGTTCCTTGCGACTATGGAAAAAACGAAATGTTCAAGAGAAAGTTGTACTTTATGCTGAAGTTGAACTTGAAGTGATCTCCTGAGATGTCTTTTATTTGTCTGTTAAGCAGAATGCACATTTATAGTACTGTATAAATAATAATAATAATGTTATCACCTCTCTGTATTCTGTTTATTGTAATCTGTTTATTCTGCAAAACTCAGCAATGAAAGTAAAAATAGCCTCAATATGTGTTTTCAGTAAAGATCGTTAGCCATTTTTGTTTCATACAAACTAGTTCTCACTTCCCCGGTTATAAGACACTGTATTTAAAGCTATCAAAGGAAAACAAAACCAAAAAAAAAAAAAGAAAAAAAAAAAAAAGAGCAAGTCTCAAAAATAATAATAATAAAAAAGTTCTGATAGCATTAAGTCACTCAACTCCATAGAAGTATGAGGCCATATCATCCAACATTTTTTTTTAAGTACTCCCCAATCAAATCAGTGAAGAATTCTACCTAAAAATCAGTGGTGGTCGATGGCCCAAGGAATTTCCAAAATGAAGTGGAACCATACAATTCAATAAATTAGTCATAAGACAAGGAATCTTTTACCTATAAATTTCAGTTTGAAACCACCTTAGCTTTGGTAAAAAGTAACACTAGTTAGGGATTGATGGCCTGCAGGGATCAACATTAAAAGGCAATTGCTACCACAATGTGGTATCCGAGATATTAAAGCTATTTCCCGTACCTAAAAGGGGATATCAAGAAAGTATTCAGATATTAATGTTGGCCAGTGTTTGTGAAATGAATAGGCTTGACCTCCTTCCCCCCTCTTCTCTAGCAAATAGATCTCAACATTACGGAAACATTGCAAAAAGTGCCTCCTTCTTTGTGACCTTGAAATCACCAGCCCTGCAGATAACTAACTTAGTGCAGAGCAAGAACGAAGGCACACACATTGGTGGGGGAGAAACACAGAGGAGTTTTGAAAAACCCACTGCTTGTACATGCCATTTCCATGGATAAGTAGTTTCTCAAGCTCTTAGGCTGTCAATCCTACTCTTTTATCACCTATAAATACACTTATAGCATTAAAAAAAAAAAAAAAAGTCCTGAAATAATTAAGGCAGAAAATATGAACTGACAGACTAGGCATTAATCACAGACTTTTATATTAATCTAGTACAAAAGTCACCACCTTTGGAAACTTTCATTTATCATACTTTCCTTTTTAAGCAATTCACAAGGGATTTAAAGTAGTTTTCTCATTCCAAGTCTAGGGAATTACTACAAATGCAATAATCAATGTTGCAAGTGCAAGTCGGTGCAATTTTAAAAACAATAGCTGTATATTGCTGCTTGAGATTTCAGTGTGCTTTAGTGCTCATAAGATAGTATCAGCCAGCCTTTCATTGAGCAATGTGTGCAAGAAGCAGGGTAGGGAAGTTTAATCTGGGAAGAGAGGGATATCACGTGTGTTTTTAAATGTGGCCACAGATATAATTGATTTCTTCCAGAATAAAACATAGAAAATTCACTAAAGCACTATTTAGACACTTCACTTGCAGAGGGCTCCGATAAGATGAAGGAGGTATTAGCTGAACACATGCCTTTCCCAGCTGCAAGTGAAGAGGTTCCCCATGCAGCAAGGAGCCTAACATCTACAGGAAAATCGATCTGGTGCCCGTCCTTGAAAAGCAAAGGCCCTGATGCACCTCTTGGGATACTTCAGCTGTGTGCCAAGGACCTGGGAACATGGAATGGCCCAAATGTGCATCGACCCTGTATGGCAATGGCAGGATGACACACTGGCCTGTGCTGGGCCTGTCTTGCAGCCTCCTGGACAGCTTGGCCTTGGCACAGCCCCTCCCAGCTCCAAAAGCTTAATTATCCTTCAGATGTGTTCCCGTGGACACTGCTCAAATCCTGAAATAGAGTTTGTCTGGCATGGAGGCCGTTTGGGCAGCAGAGAGCAGTACACATGGTGCCTTATTTCTCTCTAGCCAATTCCAAGCCCTCACGCTTAACTGGTGCCTAATGAATGGTCTCAAAAATAAATTACATCTCCCTGGGGCTTGAGGGAGGTGCTGTTCCTGTCCTTTCCAGGTGCTGGAAGAGGTTGGGTACCCTGTCCGTCAGGGTCCCTGCTCAAAAGACTCAGTCTCACAAAACACTGGCCCTCATTAAGTGCCACACAGTTTGGGGAGGTGATGGGCTGCTTGCGTGAAGGCTTTCATCTTGCATGCAGTGCAGTTTCTCACCTGCAAAGTCTTTTTCCCCTTCCTTATTTTGCCTTTCTAAGCTAAACATAGCAAGACCACATCCACCCACATGTCCAGGGCTGGGTACATCATCTTCTCACATCTATCCAAACCCAGTACCTGCATCACTTCTGACAGCTTTTGCTACAAAGCCTTCTGAAGCTTTTTAATCCCATTTCAGTCCTGTCAGACCTTTTCTTCAGTCCAGCCATTCCTGGCCCTCGGTTGAAGTAGCTTATTAAAAATTCCATACAGACCTACATTAGTATAAATTATGAGGTAGAGGACATTATCCTGAATAAAGTGTGAATTTTTATTCAAATAATTCTATTAGCATAATTATCTTTTTGAGAAATTAAATGTACATTATTACACTTGATGTGCTACAAATTATAAAAGCAAAATTTCACTTGTAAGGTTGCACAGTTCTCAAGCAATTAGCCATATTGCACCCAGAAAACCAAAATTAAACACATAAATTAAAACAGCAGGGGGGATGATAATGTTAGAAAGGGGGCGTAGATTATCTGTGGTTTGTTGCTTCTGAAGCTCAAACTAAAGATAGTTCTGACAGGAACAGGTCAGACAAGTGGGGTTAACAGGTTTCCCCACATTTTTCTAACTGACGATGTAAAAAACTTACTTGACAGAACAATTATGTGAGCTACTCTCACCAGCAATAATAACATAATCTAAGCAAGCCATTTACTTGTGTGCTCTGTATATAATCTTGCAACATGCCCCTGATTTTTACAATACATAGCTGCTGTTGGCGTTTTACTCAATAGGTACATTTGGTCTGAATTCATCATTCATACTCTTTTTATGATTATTGAATGCCTGTGGTTGCATCTACATGCAGCTACCTACACAAAAACATCAAGCATTTTCTAGCACTTTATATATACACCTTTTATCCAGCAGGTATTAATTATCACAACCACAAAGAATTTATCAACACACGGAAATATTTCCGGGATGACTGAAACATGTAGATAACAGCAGTAAATTAAACAGCATGGAAACACATGAATGATGTTGAATGGGTTCCAAAGGTATCCAGCATTCACAGAGTCTGCTAAAATTCTTTAAGACAAGCTTCAGCACAGGAAATGTCCCATGTTTGGAAAGTAGGCATTTGTCTTGCCATGCAAAGCTGAATTAAATCTGAGGAAATGCTGGGAAATGGGAATGAAATAGCAACAGTTGTCCCAGATCCCTCCGCTGAGAGCCCTAGTGTGTTCCTTGCTGTGCAAGCCCACACTGTAAATATGAGGAGTAGAACTGATCTCTACTATCCACTAGGTCACAGCCAGCAGGGAGCAGAAGCACGTCCATCCATCTATGTCAGAAGAAAATTTTCTTTTGGACCAACCCTGTATATCGATTACCTTCTGCATTTTATACAGCTCTTCCCTGGCAAGTGCTAAAATTTCCCTCTGTTTGCTTCCTGTTTCCTTGTGCAGAGGAAGCAGATTACATGTGCTTACCATGAAATGTCTTGGGGTTTGGGTAGTTTTCTAGCAAAATTCAGATTATTTGCTTTGGCCCAAAATATACGTAACTGTTTTGATACTGACTGCTTAAGGGAGCATCTGTCTCCTCATGGTGCTGCAGTATTGTGGTGGTACAGAAGGGATTTGCCTGTTAGGGGAGATTTCAGGAGAGGTGTTTTGGACTTGCTTTTTCCTTACTCCTCCTTCTTTTATCATGCCAGAGTTTTATTTGTTCAGTTTCTGGGCTCATATCCCATGTTTTCTTTATTTTCTTTTCCATTTATCAAAGAGACTGTTCTAATGTTCAAGAGGGATCAGATTTACAGAGAATTTTTTACACAGGAAGATTATTTTGCAAGTATTTGTCTAGTCCATACTGTGTGGGTTTTTATATATAATTGTACACACATCTAAAGAAGACAGGAGGTACTTCTGATAAAACCCAAGAAATGCATTTAAAATAACGTACAGGTGTTTTGCTATAGCTGTTGCGAGAATTAATGCTTCCTGGTGCCTGTTAAAATGAAACTGATTGCAAGAAGGAAAAAAATAAATAAATAAATAAATAAAAATCAGAACATCTCTCCAAGTTCTTGCCTGTGAGGTTAAAATCAAGATTACACAAAATAATTGAATCACATAGATCTAACATCACTTGTATTATTTATGTTTTCCAGCATAAGAAAGTCTTTCTATGCCTTTAAAGAAAAAGAACCAATTCATTCATTCAGTTGTACAAGTATAACATTTTCAAACACTGGCAAAGAATGGCAGGATTAGTTAGTAGCAGCAGTCTCTGCCAGGACATTGTGCCTATGCAAGAGCAATCTCAGGGAACTCAAAATATAGTGTAATTTCAAAACTCTCTGATACACTAACACTATCAGTTTGAGCGTGTCTTCACCCAAATACTCTGTTTCTTTCCCTCCTTAACCTCTGGCCCTCTCAGTACTGGCAATCCCCTTTCACGGTGTATTTCCCTTGGACTTTCCTTTATCCTAAAGCTGGACATGTCCTTCCAGCACAGATCTCAACTCTCAGGAACTGTAAGATTCAGCATCTCGGACATTTTAAAGTATAGATAGGTGACAACTGGCTACTGGATGTCTTCTATAAGCAACAGTGCCCAAATGAGGGCTCAAAGTTGATTGGATCTGTCCTTTAAAATACCTGCAGGCTCACGTTGCCCCGCAGAGCATCAGTGCCTCCCTGCCAGCACTCTGTACTTGTGAAATGAGCTATGTCCACACTTCCCAGGGCTGTGTGTATTTGGCTGTGACCACCCCAATTTGTCTATACCCCAAGTTCATCAACTTCCATAAAAATTAATTTAGTATTTTTCCCTCTTGTTGCTGTAGCGTTTTTCCATAGTTGTTGCAGCTGCCACAGTTTTTCATTTTGCTCTTCACCTCTCTGTTTACCAAGTCCCAGCAATGGTAAGGCATCCACTCACGCCATTTATCTCACTCCCTCTTCAGAAGTGACATCTATTTTACCTTCTCCCTTTGGCAGCAGTAACACCTTCCTTCAAGTAGTATCTACCTCCCTCCCTCCTTTTGTGGCTTCTACTTGAGGTGGAGCAGAAAAAAAATATTGAAAAGAAGGGGAAAAAAAATTAAACAGAGAGAGGGAGAGGACTGAGGGATGAGTCAGAAGCTGTTCAGAGTGAACTAGAAGGAAGGCAGCAGGGGCAAGGAAAAGACAAAATAACTATCAGGTTACCAAGTGAAATTGCATCATGGGGAGTGGGCTGTTTTTCAATACTGGATACAGGTAAGGGCTCTGCAGCTGTCTTGCAAAGGAACAACAGCAATAATGCAAAATCAAGAGTGTTATGATTTGGCAAGGGAGTGTCACATATGTCCAAGGAAAATTATCAAACAGCTCACAGAAATCAGCCCTGAAATGGTCACTTTTCTGCACTGTTATATGCAGATGGAACTTGCAGACCTTTAAACATTTTTGCAAAGGAACTGGTGCAATGTCATGGTTTGATCTATGCGCTGAAGAACATCAGTTTGAATGTTCAAGGGCTCTTACTCCTCTCACTATTTAGAAAAGAGCTCTTTAAAATCAGTCCAAAAACTACATGTAAACTATGTTTTTGATGATTAGAACATTAATGGAACTCAATACCATTACAGTTCAATACAACAGGATTTCTGCATTCCTCCAACATTTTTTTTTATTTATTTATCTAGTAGAACAAAATAAAACAGATAATGAAAGGTGAAAAGCATGCAAGGGAGCTCACTGAAAATGTGAGTCCAAGACATGTGACTAGTATTCAGGAGATATGATAAAGAAATGGAGAACTAAAAAATACTGAATACAATATAGAGATGTCTTGCTCCACCTTGTCAGGTATAAATCCTACATTGCATATAGAGAGATCGTGATACAGAGCTTACATGATTTTCTGAGGGAACGTTTGTCAGATGCAGATTGTCCTGCTTTCTGTTTAAATGCTTTGACCACTACACAATGTGAAGTTAAAGATGATCATTGTCTTCTGAGATCTCACAGGGCTTTATAAATCTTTTATTTTTAGTTTTTAATAATTAAATTAGGTGTATTAGTGAAATGTTGATGCAATTGTTGCCTGGGGCAATTAGAACTAGAGCAGGAATCATGAGAGAATTTCAGGGTAAAAAGAGAGGTAAAACGAAAATGAAAAAGATTAAAACCAAAAGCCTGGGATAATCACATGCTTTTTAAAATGTCAGGAGAGTTGGAGAGAAGGGGGAGTCTTCTAAAAGCTTGTCTCCAGCAAGTGATAAAAACACGTAGGGCATTCACTAGGTAGGGGAGTTGGGAGAAGTCCACGTGTGGCTATGAAGATGACCCTCCAAGGTCGCTTTTGATTACAAGATAGTGGTAGGAGGAGAATTGAAATGCGAGATTCATTTCTTACATGCAGAGGTTGAAGAGTTTTCAGCCACTATATAAGAGGAGAAATAGCCTGTGTTTACATTTCAGACAGGTGATAGGGGCAAGCAGACATAGCAGCTTGCAGCAGCTGAAAACAATGATCCCACTGCCCTGTGTTGCTGGAGGACCATGCTCCTCTCACTCTACATGGTTTTGTAAGGTTAGTTTTTTGTGGTTTAGCTGCCTGTGCCACCTAAACATGGTTAGCATGGCTTATGGGGATGGGAAAATATGGAATGGTTCTTTTTAACCACAAGTAAGGAACTCTTAGCCTTACAGTCAGCCTCTTAGTTGTTGGAAAGTTCTTAGCTTCTTTCAGACCTGTTTTGTCCTCACTGGTCATTGGCACAGGAAGTGCATCAAGTGGCTTCAGCATCAAATGCTGGGTTTGGCGTCAAATCCTTCAGCATCAAATCCTTGGTTTGACCATGTAGGTGTGAGCCAGATGTGCTGGGCTGGACTCGCAAATGCATTTTGGGGTGTCAGTGTGAGTTAGGTGCCTCTTGACCCATGAAGATCTGGGTCTTTTCACTTTGTGTTTAGGACTCGGGAAACTGACCGAGCTGTAAAGGTATAACAAGTTGGGGCAGAAGGTCCTCAAGAAGGAAACACAAATATAAAGAACATACAGGCAGAATATTGTTTAAACAAAATGTCTGCTCCATGTATACTTCCTCCAGTGCTAATTTTAGAGAGAAGCATGAAACCCCATGTTTTTGCATCTGAAATTTCAGAGAAGATTCTGTCTTTATAGGAACAGGATATAATCTCTTACACATCCATCTTTCTTCGCCAGCATTTGGCATCATTTTGTATTTGTCCAGGGACAAGGTAATTAAATCGAGCAAGTTGTCTAATCATCTGTGTGACACTCAACTTTCTGAAGGCAATCCACTACAAAGACTACATTTCAAGATATATTAATTAATTTTCAACAGAATCTAGTGTTGAGAACACAGAAGAAGCATAAGGTTGGCCAGAAAAGTTAGAAGACGGTAGAGCCCTTCTTGCAACTCGACAAAATTATTTTAAAAGTAATATAGGGTGTTTTCTCAACATATACATTCAAGGGACTTTTTAAATTATTGTCTCTAAAACAGTGAAAATCAGTATTATATGAATGATGGGACTCCCTTATTAGCTAATTATTGTTCCTATAATTACCCGAGAACAACTAATCACACTGATACATCCTTTGAATAATTGACTGATTGAGGTAATGACTAGCTTTCAAACAAATTTTTCATTAATTTGTAACTCACATAGGTGAAAATATGCAATAAAGTCAATGGCTGCTTAGAATCTGTAGTAAGAGAACAATCCTCTATTCATGTCCATGTCACACTGTTATGATGAAGCAGCTTTTTAAGTGCTCCTTGAGGGAGTTTGAACATTTGCCTTTTTGTCATTAGTATACTCAATTCTCTTCCCCCAGAGGAGATCAGCAGAAGGAGATTGAAGAAGGTAGAGTCAGCATCCTAAAAGGGGGAAGATACTCCTCTATTTATTTGAAATGTTACTCATATGCTCTCTGAATTACAAACTGCTGAAATATGCCAGGTTAACAGCCTGCAAGACTGAAATTTGTGTTTATCCAAAGGCTACAGGAAAAACAGAAGCTATCTACTTTAATATATATCTGGCTTTAACCTTGAATATTTTTCCAGCAGAATGGTTACTTTGCTGGAAAACACTGTTCCAAGGCAACAAAAGCCCTTCACAAATCTGGATCAAATACAGCAAATAATTTTGGCCAGAAGAATAGATGGCAATGCAGAAAAATGGAAATATTGTATGTCAGTATTTTGGAACTACCACAGCTTGTTTTTCCCTTTGACAAAAATGTTAGAAAAGGTTGGGGAAAAAAAAAAAAAAAAAAAAAAAAAGGAAAGAAAGAAAAGGAAAAAGGTCAAATAACTGGAATAAAAGTCTTAGGAGAAGCATGGGTCTGGAGTGGAGTGGCGAAGCTGGGGTACTTTGGTGCTCACCTGAAGAGTCAGTGTCCATAAGCTCAACATAGCTAACCCAAAAAGACAACACCTTCAGGAGGTGACCCAAACTTCATGTTCTACTGCAAAAGCCTTTCTGCCTCTACTAATTGTTCAGAAGGCTTATGTAGACAGGTCAACTAAATTAGACATCTCTCTCAACTGGCTACTCTTCTTTGGGGACAGGGAAGTGAAAGAGTGGAGTGTAATAGGCAGTTACTAATAATCTAGAGAGTAAAGTGAGCATTAACCAGGAACAACTTAAGAGGTGGTTTCCTCATTTTGGTATGTCACTCCAAAGGAGAACCCACATTCACGACAGAAACACTATTTGTAGAGATACCTTCCAAAACTGGATAAAGAAGAAAGGCAAGTAAGTTAAATCTGAGATCCAGCTATATCTCACTGTGATTCTGACCTGAATGGCATGCTCAGGAGTAACATCAGCAATGAAGATTTGGCCTTGAAACAATTTCCATATTTACACAAATTTACTTTGATTTGAGAATGTAGATTCACAGCTTGGAGAGAAGTCAAGCTTGACAATGTTAGTGTTGACTTCCACCTTCCCTTTCCGCAGTTACCAGGATGGTTTCCATGCGTGGTGTCAGGGTCACCACAACTTGTGCTACCTGATGATTCAGGAGGTAATTCCAGTGTCTCTTGATGATGATAATGGTGAAAGCCAACAGGTCATGCTGCCTGGAAACAGACACCTTGAAATATTCAGTTTAACCATATCCTAGGAATGAACAAAGCCACAATATATTTTTATTGAGTTACATCACAAAGATAAAAGCATGTAAGAATATACTATGGCAAGCTATGTAAGCAAACTGACTAGACAGAGGAGCCAACTATCTTTATTATACCCTCTGCTCATATTATTAATAAAGCTGAAGTATCTGAGTTAATTTTATGCTGTTCTTTATTCTTCTCCTGTACTGATTTTCCCATTTTCCTTCTTCATTCTGAGAAATGTCCCTTTAATGAAAGCTCTAAATCTGCCATCCTAGGGGGACTTCTTCCTAGATCTTCACTGTTAGACTGGATCTGCAAAAGGAAAGCAGCAACCTTAGATCCACCTTACTCACATGGAAACACAAAGCCTTCCTGCCACACAACAAATTGTCCAGGAATTCCCACAGATAAACTCTTGCTGCTATTAGAGATTGACTGAAGAAGGATGAAGAAGGATGTTCTTTTTCAGCCCAAACAGTGCATTTTTATTCCATATATGATCTAGATTCCATAGGCAATTTGCTATTTGTCATGGTAAATTCAGTTTAGTCCTCACTGTTCTGCATTTTACCTGCCTTTGTGACACTAGAACAGTACAACTTCTCTCAAGCCTTTAGTGCTTGAATAGTCCTACCTGATCTCAAATCAATTTAAAAAATTTAAGATCTAACTGTGTAAAGGATCAGGGAAAAACATTCAAAACCCATCTGTCTACCCAGGCACTAATCACGGTGTTAGATCTGAGTACCTCACAAAGAAAGCATGTCATACAGAACATTTACTGCCATTTACCTCAGGGATGTTGTTTGCATATCAGTCTTTATCTTAGGATTTTGCAAAATACCTAAAAGCACTTTAATCAAAGCACAGAAAACAAGGTGAGCAGTAATTGCAGTTATTCAGACATCATGACACTTTCCACAACTGTGAAATAACAAAGCTAACTACCAAGATAGTCCACACCTCTGAAAAGATTCATAAAGAAAAAGGACTCTATCTTCTCTTCCTACATGAACGTTTCAGTTACTTGCTGAAAGTCCAACCATCACAGAACCAATTATGTGCATCTAAGTGTACCTAAAGTAAAAAAAGCCCAACCTGCTGTTAAAACAACAGGCAAACTTGCAAGAGAGGTTAAGCACGTGCCTGATGGTCTAATCCATCACAGTAGGATGAAAGAACACCAGATCATCTTCAGTTCTGTTAAAACCCTGCACACAGAGGAGCCTACCTCCACATTTTCCTCCATACTTCTACCTTGAAAATGGAGATAACCACACTCATTTGATTCACATGGCTACTGTGAAGATGTTTTAAAATCACTTTCAGAAATTTGTCAGAAGACATTTCTGAGTTCTAATTGATCAAAACCATTTTTTTTTTTTTTTTCAGATAGCAAGCTAATGATGATGCAAAGGCAGTGGGCAGATGAAAATATTTCAGGTTTGGGTTAAAATTGCATACGATGTAGACCACCACGCTTAGCCCTCCTGTGGGAGGTATTACAGAAATATTTCCACTTCCAGGGAACATGCTGTACTAGTGCACAAAATGTCATACCTTATTCGAACACTGACCCTTTCTTTTCTCTCTAAGTTGCACCACAAGGGGCCAGAAGTTCAAGTGTTTTTACAAGCAATTATACATAATTACATAGTGATGCAAAGTGCCATAAAATGAATGATAGAAGACATTTGCAAAAAAGTGCTTTTATAATACTTGTTATGGTGTATATGGAACATTTTATCCACACTCAATCCTTATATTTCCTAAATTTACATTATACATCACAGTCATATTATAGGTGATATACTCAGTTGAAGTATGTATTAATTAGCTTGGCTTTACTTCTAAACAGAGGTCATACAGTTAATTATTAAGCAGTTGAAGAAGTGAGAGAAGTCCTTTCTTATCATGTTCTGTTCCATAAGCTTCATAGTGCAGTATCTTTTAGGGAAGGTACAAGGACTAATCTTGAAGGAAAGAGATAGGAAAATCATTATTCTCCTAAAGTTATCACCTCCATCTTGCAGCTGTGAGTCAAAGATGTCTACATATAGCAAGGCCTGATTTTGTAGAGTCTGACACTGTCTGTCTATTAAATGGGGGCAACTCCTATCATACTAACAATTCTTTATAGGGCAACGTTGCTGAGCTCTGCAAAGCAAGCACAAAGGAATAAAAGTATCATCATGCAAAGGAGCTGCGTTACTTATCTTGTAGGCTTGGCTACTCATGGAATTAGGAAGGATAAATAAGGAGATCAATTTATATAGCCTGAACTACCTCACATTAGCTACATGGGCACATTTTCTCATTCATGTAAATGCAAGGTAATCTTTCCCTGCTTATAAATTTACAAATTCGCACTATCGTAAAGCATGGCTTCTTGTTTATAACAGTTCCCCAAATGCTTGTTCCTTAGAGGAATCCTCTTGCCCTACATGGTAAACTGCTGGGAGCTGTGACTCTTTAAGCAGATTCCTCTGTATCCCAAAGATGTGCACATTTCACTGTTCTGGAAAAAAAAAAAAAAAAAATGCACACCCCGCTACAGACAGAAAATTTATGTTTTGTTCAGAAAATAAAAGAAACAAAAAAAGGACAAATCAACAACTGATTCACAATTTATGACTTGTTAAGTGTTTTGCTTCATAACCACAATCTGTTTACATGAATTGCTTTAGTGTAAGAGTCAGAAAGTTAATTGCTCAGTTGCAGGAACCTTAGATAAAAGCTTGTTCAGTAACTATAATTCACTACAGCCTACCAGAAGTCTGCAAGTAAATAACTTTACACCAAAGTAATTCTACTGCCCTCTGATGACTCACAAGTAACAGAAGGGTTTTGAAGCAAAAGAAGCAAAGATTGTCTTATGAGAGGGTGCGCTAGCGATTGTGATTTATTCCAATCAAAGCTGCCAAGCAGCATCATTTCTGTGCTCTTTCGCATCTGTGAGTGTCCATTTCAAGAACATCCTATAAGCTTGGGTCAAGGTTTACAAAAAACAATGTCTGTGTTGATGTGTTTTCCAATCCTTTTCACCAGTGAAATAGCTTAAATGCCACAGCTGCACTTCTAACAATGTATGTTTTTCTTTCTATACTTACTAGATGTGCAGGAGCCTTTAAGATAATGTCCAGAAGTGATTGCATTATATCCTTCCTTCTACTTCCCATAAACTGAAATGTCATCTCCATAAACTCCTACTCCCTTCAGGCCCTCTGGGCAGCACCTCACTCACTTTCCTGCTGACCAAGTGTCTGCAGGAGCAGTAATTCCCAAACAGCCCTGTGCACTTTGTCACCTGCTATTGCCAAGCTGGACTAGGACTCTGGGGAAGCTGTGGGCTTCACCTCATGAGGGCTATATTGACACATTAAGTGGGACACATGAAGCCCAAGCCCAGGCAAGCAGTCTTGATGCTCGTTTTCCTTCCTTCCCTCTTGCACGGTTAGGCACTTTTTTCTTCTCCACACAAGAACAGGGTTTTGTGCAGACCTATGGGACTGTGGACTACACAGAGTGGGTTCCATCTTCCACAGCAGCCCCCTTGAATCATTCACTTCTCACAAAGCTAAGGCCCAGGGACTTTCCTGTACACTGCCAGAGCTGGCCTTGGATTACCAGGTTACAAAGACATCACTCATATCCTCTTTGCTTTTGTAGCATGTATGGGCTTTGAATGGATCTAGACAACTGATTTGTCACCCTGAGTCAGTGTACTTTTGTACCTTTACAAATCTCAGTCACCTCTGCCCTGGAATCAATGTGGAATTCAACAACTGTATTGCAGATCTTAAAAATAACAGTCTAGGCTTGTTCATGAATGTCTGCTTTGGACATTGAACTCAGAAAATAGGTAACTCGCACTTGTATTTGCCCTTTCTCCCTGGCTCCTTTGCTTTGACAGACACATTCCCAATATCCTATTATCTTACATGTTTGTACTACAGTAAGTAGGCATAACTGATTTACCTTTTCTCCAGCATTCATTGCTTTCTATACTTCCATCCTGCCCCTTCTTATTCATCTTTTCTTCTGAACCAAACAAAGAACTTTGTTAGAAAAAGGAAAACAAGATTAACACTGAAAACTACTGTGAATCTTTCTTTCCTTCACTGCACAGCCTCTACCTAAAACATTTCCCCAGATTTTTATCTCCCATTTAAAGAAACAACAATTTCCTAAACAGAACATTTTCCTTTTCTTCCCCAGCACTGGCTTTATCTGAGCACAGACAGATGATTTTCCAGCACCTTCATCTTCAGTGTCACCCCACACCAGCCACAGCCCTGGTGTAGCAGTCTTGGGCCAAGCAGAGCAACAGACAGCATGGCGAAGTTGTAGCAGAGAAGTATTCTGTACATGTCTTCATCTTTTTAGTGCAGTTTTAGCAACTGACAATCAGGATAATTGTCAGGACCAAGTCACCATCAGGGTCTGCCATCCATGAATGTGTCCCACCCAAATCATAAGCTGGTTATGAGACCAAAATTTCAGCCAGCTGCATACCATTGAGGGACTTTCAATGCACACACAATGCTTCCTTCTTGTCATGAAAAGATATTTTTCATTTGACTTCTCTAAAGAAGCAAAATTACCTAGCAGGAAGCAAAGAGGGTTAAGAGATAAAGAGTGTTATAATCACAGAATTAGTACCACCACAGAAGACTCCAAGAGCAACTGCACTTAGGAAAAATTACTCAGTAAACATCTGAACCTTTGCTAACCCAAGAATATGATTCATTAGGTACCAACTGACTGTCAATGACTACTGTTTGTTTGTTCTCAATTTTTATTTATTTCTTCTAACTCAGATAAATAAATCTCATTTCAACCCTAATGCATGACTCACTCTTCTGCAAAAAAAGCAGGTTAGTAGCAGCAGTTTCCTCAGCTGGGAAGTATCAAGCGCCTCTCTCTATCTCTCACCTCTTTTGTAGTAATAACTACTTGGTGTGGTGATGATAAGAGAAGCGCCATTCAAGAGTTCAAATGCTCCCAGTGAAACTAAAAATTAGTGTCGAGAACAGCCCCAAATTGAAGAGCAGATGTCAAAAAGTCCCCCTCGAATTGTGTAAAGGGGTAGGAAAGAGGCAGAGGAAATGAGAGATAGGAGGATGACCTGCTTTTTCTGTGCTATTTCACAGACTGATTCCAATAAACCTAAAGCTCTCTTTTTTCGATAGTAAATAGAAAGTTGCTTCAATGAAGCCCATCCCCTACAGCCACAGGATTCATTCTTTTTTTTTTTAAAAAAAAAAAAAAAAAAAAAAAAAAAAAGTTGCCTCTTCCTTTTGCCAGCCTGTAAAGGTGAAGGAAATTAAAGTTCCGGGGATTAAGCCTGCTGTACCATCTACACAGTCATTCACCTCCTGATTGAACTTCAGCCATGCAGCAGGGTTAAGGCTCAGTGTGCAACTGGGGACCAGGGGGCAAAGCAGTGTCCCAGCTGATGACCCATGGGCAACATGGGGATAGAAAGGGTACCAGCACTGCCCATTGCGACCAGATACAAACATGTTAAACCCTGAAGCTGTTGGAAAATATTTTATTGCCTGCAGCTTGACTGTTACTGTGGTTTTCTGGGCAGCTGAAGTTTAGTAAGCCCCACCTATGCCCCAACACTTTCATTTGACTGGCATAGGTTTGCACAGTGAGAGCACTGCCCCCCATTTGCTCACTCTAAGAATTTTTATCGAGGAGGATGTTTCCTGCCAGGAAGGGGATGCAGAGACTGTGTACAGGTTCCTGCCACTGTGGCAGGATTTCAGCCTTCCTGCATTGGCACGGCTTCTGCAGAGACCTCCACTCTAGAAATGAAGTACTGCCTAATATGAATTTCAGTACTGGCACCAACAAGAGTGCAACTAAGGAAATAATATTTATGCCACTGCACCTAGTGAAGGATGCAAAGCCTTTCAGGGTTTAAAATTGACTTAGTTAATAATGCAAATCTGTGTGCATGTGTGTATTCCTTTCCTCAGGTTAGAAGTGGCTTCTTTTTAGTTTGAAAATGTTGTTTGTGTAGTATGTGTGTGTATACATGCATATATCTACATATGTATATAAAACTGAATTAAATTACTCTTAAAAAAAAAAAAAAAAAAAAAAAAAAAAAAGTCCTCTGTCCTCAAACAAGCTGAAAACTATTCTATGGGATGAAAGAAAATGAACAACAAAATAAGATGGTACAATTCTCCACATATACAATGTTTTTGTATTGTGCGGTCTTGAAACTAGATCTTCATTGGCAATCACCTTTGAAATTCCTGAAATCTGTTTATAGTCAGAAAAGCTCTTGAGGACTTTTCTTATTTTCATGTGATCCACAGTATTGCACACAAAAAAGAGAATATGCAGAAATTTATGAAGAAGAGGCAGATGCTCCAGGCTGTGCACCCAAGAGAACAATGCTTGAGGACAGTGTAGATGTGTCATTCTTTCCAATAGTTAATTTCCTGCTTTCTGTATCTTTATCAAGGGAAAGTAACCTGCAGAAGCATTTCTTGACAGATCCTTCACAGAATCACAGAATCACAGAATTTCTAGGTTGGAAGAGAGCTCAAGATCATCAAGTCCAACCTCTGACCTAACACTAACAGTCCCCACTAAACCATATCCCTAAGCTCTACATCTAAACGTCTTTTAAAGACCTCCAGGGATGGTGACTCCACCACTTCCCTGGGCAGCCCGTTCCAGTGTCTAACAACCCTTTCGGTAAAGAAGTTCTTCCTAACATCCAACCTAAAACTCCCCTGGCGCAACTTAAGCCCATTCCCCCTCGTCCTGTCACCAGGCACATGGGAGAACAGACCAACCCCCACCTCGCTACAGCCTCCCTTGAGGTACCTGTAGAGAGCGATAAGGTCGCCCCGAGCCTCCTTTTCTCCAGGCTGAACAAGCCCAGCTCCCTCAGCCGCTCCTCGTAAGACTTGTTCTACATGACTTGGAGCATTAGCTATTATAAGGCTTTTCTCTGTACCAGGCCTTATTTGTATTGCTTGCAGTTGTGTGAAACTGCTGCTATTTAGGTGGAAGTGCTCAGTGTTCATGTTATGTTGTTGGGTAATGTTTTCCTTTATTTAGTGGAAATATGAGAAGGAAGTTAAGGGAAAGCTCACCATTTTCTTCTTTTTCCTTTCCTTCTTCTGTCACTTTCTCCCAGTCTAACTTTGGAAAGCACCAGCAGCCCCGTATTTCAAAGGTCCTCTCCCCATAAATAAAACTCCAGATTTCACATCAATGAAGTCCATTGCAAGAGATGAAAGGAATCTCTCCGTTCATGTGTAGGGAAAGTCTAAACAAATGAACAGGTTTCAGCACTTTTTTTCTCAGATTTCTGCCCTGCTGTGCATGAGCCAGCCCAAAGCTGGGTAGATTTCTTGCAATTACATTTCTGAGAAAGCAGCATGGTTCAAATGTCAGCAAGAACACAGCCAAACCTTAGATGAGTTTTGTTTAGAAAAAAGTGCTTGTAAAAAAGAGAAGAGCTGAAACTGCAGGACAAGATGATAATTCAGGGAGAAAGGGACCTGGGTAGTTCCCTAGTCCAACCTCCTGCTGAAAGCAGGGTAGATCAAGAAGCCAGAGCAAGCTTATCAGGGCTTTATACAGTTAGTTCTTCAAAACCTCCAAATACTGGAGCCTTCTTACCCTCGGTTTGCACCCAGCTCCACTGCCTGGCCGTTCTCAACAGGAAAAAGTGTTTCCTTATATGCAGGCTGAACCTCTCTTGTTTCAACCTGTACCTATAGCTTACCGTTCTCTCACCGCGCACCACTGAGAAGAGCCTGTCTGTTTTCTTGATGACCTCTTAAACTTGTGTGGGTTGAGTCCTTGCAAGCCAACCCTGACTCTCTCTTCATCTACTGCTGGTCATTCTCCTTCGCTTTGAACCCTTTCTTTAAGCAAGAGGGCTGGGAGACTTTCTTAGTATAGATTGAAAAAAAGAGGGCATTGAGCACCTCATACTAAACTGTCTGTTATCTGTCTGTTATAACTGTCTGTTGTCATTATAACTGTTATAACTGTCTGTTGTCATTGTATCACCTGTTCCATTTAACAACAATCCCACATTTTCCTTGCTCAAGCTCAACCTTTTACTGTTAATATAGCAGCAGAAACTCCTCTTATCTTCTTTGACACCCCTCAGAACTATCAGCTCCAGCTGCACTTCGGCTTCCCTAACACCATGGGTACCTGCCCATGCAATGTTTCTAAATTCCTCCTTTGACCATCTTCCAATAGCCCACCCTCTGTATGTTGACTTGTTGCAGTTCTTGGCCATTCCAGGGTTGTGCTAGACCCTGGCTCCCCTCACCATGCCTGTTCCTGACACCTACCCATGGGTGGGTGGTCTCTAAAGCCCAGCCTGGGCCCCTTCCAGTCCCCAGGGAGGTGTGTGATGCCCAGGGTTGGGTCTGCACCCCATGACCTCCACCCGCCCTGCTGCTGGCTGGTGTGGTGGGACGGGCCCTGGCTGCAAGTCCCTGCCCTGAAACCTTGGGGTGCCCTGGGGGAAAGAGGTGGCAGTGTGAGATGGGAGACAGGGTGAAGGAGAAGGAATAGAAGAAGTCAGAAGCCGTGAAAAGCAAACTTCCTCTAAGCACAAAGTAATTTTGCACATTTTATTTTCTGGGTATCTGACTTCATACCCTGGGGCCTGATTTGCTGAAATGCTGAGTATCGCAGCTGCAACCAAGCTCAATAGGACCTGAACTCTGCTTTAAACTGATAAAGCTGAGCACACTGGAAAAATCTGGCCGTAGGTGTCTCAGACTGGAAACCCACAATTTTGTCTGTGAATCTGTAAAATATGGCTAATAATATCCCTTATTCTCACAAGGGTCTTGTATAAATAAGTGCATTCATTGCAAAGTGCTCAGATACCACAGGGATGAGCTCAATAGAAAAGCCCAGGAGGCAACTGAAAATTCTGTCTTTAGAGAAGGATTTGAATAGTGTGCAGTAAATAAAGCTTGAGGCCTTATGTTTTATAATAAGCAGTAAACAAGAGCCTGAATAACTGCTGATTAATTGAGCAGCATCCGTCCTGTGTGCTAAATGAAGAATGGTCCTTTAGAAAAAAAAACAACAACAAAAAAAAAAACACTATATATGACCGTGTCATTAATGGCTATGTCATAATACATAGACACAATGGAAGGGACAGATTTATCTTCTCCAAGGTTTTAATTCTAACATTTCCTGGATTTCTGGTAAAGTAACTCCGCAGTCATAAAACTGTTCACTTTACACCACTTACGCACACACTTGCATGCATGTGTATTTAAAAGAGTGTGTTATGATACTGCTCCAGAACTGGTCTATTTTTGGTACATAGTCTTATTCTCATAATGTTGATTAAGCAAGAAATACTGTCACAGTTTACATTTTCTATTTGTTGTACTAGTTCCTCCTGCTGTACATGAATCCTTCTAGCACTATCAGTGACTGAGGATTCATTTCAAGGATGGTTTGTAGTTCTTCTATTTAATCCATTACATCAATAATTGTATTACCAATGTATGTGTTAAATGTGTATCTAGCATAAAACAGGCAATCCCATTAGTTAAGGAAGGTGTGTTCATGTCTCCATGCACAGAATAATCCTGGGTGACATGTTTGTCATAAACACTTATAATGAGAAAGGAAAATTGGGTTGTGGGTTGCTAGAAGGAGATTAAATAAATTGTTTTATTGCTACTGAAAATTACAAAGATAAGAAGATGTTTTCTAGCAGCACTGCTCTCAGGAAGTATTTTTTTTTTCTTTAAGCCAAAATAATAAAACCCATGTCAAGCCCTGGTGTCTACTCCAATGTGTTAGTTAGAACATCACTAAAGCAAATGAGTTCCTACAAGGGATAGGAAAAGAAAGTTTACATGAAGGTAAAATGTCTGAAGACACAAATAAGCATTACCTACATGAAGGGTTTTAAAGTCCATATCCGGTTACATCTAGCATGAAGAGCAGATGGCATGTCAGCACCAGAAACAGCATCAATATTTTGGGATTAACCTGGCTTTTCTGTAGCCAACAAAGTGCAGGGATTATCAAGATTTCAAGATTTTGTTTTCCTCCCTGTGTTTTAATGTCACACAATTTCACAGCAGCTAAATATGACAGACAATGCTTCTATCCCTGCTTTGGATTTCATACTTACTGCAAAATTCAAGAAACAGCTGAAGATGGGTTAAGCTTTCAAAACCATGTTTCTCATCAGACCTAGAACCTGGTTGGGCACAAGGGGGAAAGAAGTATTGCAATTACAGAGGAACAAATATAAAACCTTTCACTGTCCTCTAACTTTTGTTCTTTGGGAGGCTTTAAGGATCTTCCCACACATTCACTGTCAGATTAAAATTCTGCTGCTGAAGTGATCTCTTGTTGTCCACTCTATCGTCTACCAAAACTTTCTGTCCCTGCAGCTGTGGTGGCTAGTCAGCTTTTGAGTTTCCTCTTGACCATGACATTTTGCAGGACGGAATGTTGTCACAAATCAAAATGTATTAAGATTCACTTTAATAAGTCTGGCTGTAAACTGCAGTGGTTTCAGAGAGGACACAAAGTCCATACCATGGGGCCAGAATTTTCCAAGAGAGGGGCTAGGCAGAAAGCTAGAAATACCAAACTGTGTTGCCTACCGCTGTTCAATCTGCTGCTGAATGTACGTCAAAGCCTTCAGTGAAATATAATGGAAAAAAAAAAAAAAAAAAAAAAAAAAAAAAAAAAAGATGAGGAACCTACCCAGAATAATAAGATTCATATGGCACCTGGGGACTCAAATAACTTAACCTACAAGATCTTATCCCTCCCAAGAATTATGTCCTAGTGCCATGGATCACATAAGAAATCACTGCTTTTGTGAGCAGGGAAATTGTCATTTAAATTTAAGTGTTTAGCTTGTTGAGCTGAGATTCCTAGGGACTGGTTGAAATTAAAAGGAGGAGAAAAGAATTGAATGATTTGGTTTCATTAAAACTCCACATAATCTTGGGTAGTCTAAATATTAATTGCCAGTTAAACAAATAAATAAAACAAGAAACAAAGCACAAAACAAAACAAGGAATAGTACCAGCCCAAAATAGTATCTTCCTTACTCCCTCCCTTGCCTCAAGACTGGATCGATGTGCAGAAAAGAGAGAGAAATGTTTAAACTAATAGGATACAATTATAGCAGTTAAGCTTTTTCACACCCACCTTTCATTCTCTCCCCCCCAGCCCCCCAAAGTGTATTTGCCATCCAGACAATAGCATGCAAGATATGCCATCCATTGTTTCGGTAATGATACTGGTGGGTGGAACAGGGCCTCTCGCATGATCCCATGGCAGAGAAAATATCCCTGTCACTACAGCGTGCTTGAAACACTGTGTCTGACAGCCCTGCCTCATCCCAGCTCTTCCTGCTCAGTGTGGAGGGCGGAGGAAAGTCATCTCCTTTACTTGGCTACCTGGCTGGGCTCCTAGCTGGTGGGACCCGGGATGTGTGCACTCCCCAGGATACCCGAGCTGAGCAAGAGGGGGATTGGGATCAGAATCACACAACGGGAGCCAGCACATGGTCCAAATACCACACAGAGTCTGCTCTAACATTCAGTAGTTGCTAAAGCACCAGTGCAATGCCTGAGCTCTGCCTGCCTTTTTGCTAGCCATATCCCACTGTCCAGGCTGCAGCGAGGAGAACCTGTTGGAGCTGCAAGGACAGTGTTGGAGGCCTGGGGACATCCAATGCAATGCAAAACCCTGTGGTGCAAGGGTACCTGGCCATTCAGGGCAGCTTTGTGGTGACCAGGCTGCACTATCGCATGAGAGAGATGCCACAGGGAACTTGTTTGTGTCATAAGGAAAGGCAGTATATATCAGTAGAATAACAAGCAGATTTTTCAACATTGTTTTCTCAAGCTGTTTATTGTCCTGCTGTGTGAACTGCAGGCTGGGGAAGGTAACTGGTGACCACCAGAGAACTGTTTTTAAAAAATACTAATGCACATACTTTAGAGTAGTCTAAGTATTTCAGCTGACATCCTATTCTGAAAAGCAGCACACTTTTCGCCTTGCATTACAGGGGGTCTGAACAAGCAGTCCCCTTATCAGCTATATTATTCCTAAAATGAGGAAGATATGGAGCCAATGAATTACATATGGATATCAGAATGAAAACTGGCTGTTGCTTTTAGAAGATACACATCTTCATTGCTGCCTGTCTGTAACAGAAAACTGCATCTGGAACCCCTACTGTTGTGGCAGAGGCTTTATTTCTTCAGCCATGAGAGGCAATGCTATGTGGCTTTCAAGTTGCTACAAATTTTACATGCCCTGATCTGAGGCTGCTTTTAGAAGACACTTCACCTGTAGCAAACACTGCCACAGGGCAACATCATAATGGAAAATCCAGGTCCTCTGCCCCTTGCAGTACCTTTCTGGCTGCCCGGCACAAGGTTCAGTAAGCAAAGACACAAGCCAATAACAAAAGAGATAATGCTTTTATTTATTTTCCCCCGATCTCCTGGGGTTTCGGCGACACTCAGAACGTACCTCCCAAATGAATAATTTAAGTCTTTATGGATCATTCAATTTCAGTTTACACGCTGCATTTTATCCAGCTCAGGCTATGTCAGCATAATGCAAGAGATAGCCATTCAGATACTGAGTTACTGCTCTCCATATATGTAACATTGGCTGCCATTCAAGCCCGGAGACATAACAGAGGCTTTTGTGGAGATATTTTTGGCTGATGTTGGGAGCTGCTATGATAAAGAAGGATGGAAGTCATCTGCAGAACACACATGCGCGTGCGCACACACTCACAAATGCAGTTTAACTGGTCAAGGAATCCAGGATCAATGCTCTCCTTCAGCTCTGGATATTATCAGAGCTATGCAGCAGCCAGAATTTCTTTCTCAGAGACAGAGCAGGACTTTGAATCTTTCCATCTCGAATCAGAACAGAAGGTTCACTTTCAGCATTTGCCCTACAAATGCTTTTAATTAAAATGTTACTTTCTATTTTGACATTTGTCATTTATATTTTTTCATTTTAAATAAAATTTGAAGTGAAAACAGAACCGAGGGGTTCCAGGCTGATCAGCTTTAGTCTTTTCAAAACATTGCATTACAGAAAGTAAGGAAGTTGCTTCATGACTTTTTATTTTGTTCAAAAAGAAATATCATTATCATCAATATGTCCTGCAAAATGTCCCAGTAATAACAAGCTGATACTATCTAACACAAAGTTGCTTCCACCAAACATTTTGACCCTATCTACCGAGAGGAACTTACCTACATGGGGACAATTCAGATACCTGATGTTCCTTCTGTGCAATCACTTCTGCTTCTCTCAACCTCTGTTCTTATTAAAGCCACAAGAGGAAGCAAGCCAGTAAAGATATAGGGCAGGGAAAAGGATCTGACAGGAGAAGCAGCCACGGATATAGTAGAAGAATGCCTTACTCAGGGACACCACTATAGCTAGCAAGCACTCCCTTGCTTGCATATTCCCCTCTCACAAAAGGCTGGGGTAGAAAATGATGGTTTTGGTGGAAGGGTGAGCTGAGCAAAACTGAACTGAGTCCATCATCTCACTCATGCAGACTGTGATCAGGGCTCTGGAGCCAGTCTGACTGAGTTTGGATGAAGTATCTAGCAGAAAGATCATCTCTGCACAAGGCAGACTCCAGCACTTCGCTGGTCCCTGCCCTGCCAAAAGAGGAAGCAGAGGCACTGTGCCAGTACTGTGCCCCGCAGGACACATCCAGCCAGGCTCTGCATGCATGGCAGGGAGACCTTCCTTGTGAGGGGCATCAGCTGGCTTTCAGTGCAAGGAGAACAGGAAAATTACCATAGGGGAAAAGAGCAAAGCATTACTATTAAGACCAATGATAAACACAAATATTTATTTCCTTGTGAAGCAAAAGATGTGGACCAGACAATCCAGGAGGATGTAAGAAGAGTTTTCTTCCCGCTACCTTGCCCTCTGACACTTGACCTCCATCCCCCTTCCCTGCCTCAGTCCCCATGCTGGCCAGGCTGCCCTGAGGGGCTGTGCAGCTCTGGGGGCTGCGGGAAGAGGAAGCTCCATCTTTCCCCCTCTGCCTGACTGCGCACACCTGGGTGGAGGCTCGAGGAATGGCTGGGTCACAGTGAATTTATCGCTGCTCCCAGCCTCCCTCCTTCCTGTTCCCCTCCTCTCTTTTCCACCCCCTCCAGGAGCACCACACAGGTGGCACCCTACAGTGGTTCACGTATGCAGTGAGAGACACTTCAACATCAGCTGCAGAGAGGTGGGTGCCAGTTCTGTCCTGCCTCTCTCTGCACTAGTGCTTCTACCTACAACAGCATGGCAGCGACAGTCTGAATCAGACCCTTATGGCATGTTTACTTATTGCATCTCTCTGAGTTAGTTCTGCTCCGTTGTGTTCTCCATGTAATGCAGGGAAGACAAGCAATCTTTCCAGCTAAAGATTCAGGGTTCCAGCTCTGGCTCTGCATGCACAGAGACAATCTGACCTTCGCTCGCAATCCACGCCATAAGTATGCACTCATCCTTGGAAGTTAAGACCTCTCCAGAGTTTATTCAGAGCATGTTGAGTGCTTTTTGGTAGGATAAGAACAATAAGGCATCGGCATAATGGAGAATTGGTACAATACCATCCTTGGCTTTGCTTTTAAATGGAATATTTCTTCTTTTTAAAACAAAACATGAAGTTTTTCCTCCCTATCTGGGGATTGTTTTGCAGTGTTTCAGCACAGACTGGGACTTGTATGGTGTATTATTAATACAAGTTATTAATAGGAGTTAATAATGGAAGCACAGACACTTTAGGGAATGAGATCATTACAATTAAGAATAAGAGGAGCCTACACGATAAAATGAAACCTTACATTGCTTAAACAGCTTTAATAATAACCAGTGGGTTTCCACTCATTAAGATTACTTCAAGTATCTGCATCTGAGAGATGGTCAAAGAAAATGTATTCAGAGATAGACTGAAGAATAAAACAGGGCAATGAATGGAGAATGAGATCATACTTCTTTCTAAATATGCAAATAGATAAACATCAGAACAATAGATTTTCTTCTATTATTTTCACAAAGGTGCAGTTTGCTTATCTGAGATCATTGTGAGGCTGGTAAGTATACAAGGCTTAATACAAAATACCCTAGAGGCAGACAAACAATTTAGCCAGGCTTGAATGTAATAGAACTCTCTATATCCATGTATGCACACACAAATATGTCTATATGTCTATATGTAAAAACAACAACAACAACAACAATAAAACAAACAACAACAAAAAAACAACTACCCACACTTATTTTTTTCCTTTTATCCACTGTTCCCTTTATATAGATACATAATTATGTAGTTAGAACATTCAGCACAGGAAAAGAGTTATTTCTTCACTTTAACTTACTGGGATCTACACAGCCTTATAATGTTGTCATCTGTGTTACGTGCACAACTAGAAGACTTCTGCAGACCTTTGTAGACTTCATGTATCTTTCATGTGTGAGATTACCCTGTGGTGATGGTAACAAAACGCCTTGGGCCATTGAAAGAATAGAGTAAGTCCATGATTTTTGCAAATCTAACAGTACACAGTAAGTCAGTACCTGAATAGAAAGAGCATCCATCTGCTACAGGTTTTAACACACTCATTTTTCTCCCTATTGAATTTCCCTCTCACCCATCCCACACCAAACAAGACTACTGATAGAGAAAAATATTATATCCTTATAAACATGTCGCCCATTCAGTGTGGTTTGACAAGGATTCCTAAAACCTTTCCTCTGCCAGAGTTCCCAGGGTTTTCTTTTGGCTGATAATGCTTCAAAACCTCAACTGTTGGCAGGCTGGTTAGGGGGCATACAGTGCCTCTGGTCTGCCCTCCTCCCTTCCCTTCCATCTACTCTCCATGCCTTTGGTCCTTTCTCTTCAGTCACAAAGATTTCTAGCTCTGATTTCTGGGCTCTTGCAAGCCCAGTCTACACCTCACTGCACTCCAGAGGCTCTTTCCTCTTGGTTTGTGGGGATTTAGCTCACATATTGAGTCTACAGAGGAAAATTCCAGCAGCATCACCTAATAAAGGGGTGTCTGATGTTTGACAATGGTGACAAAAAATTTTACAGCTAAGGACTTCCAGTGGAAGCTCCTTGGTGACCCTGCCATGTGGTAGCATCTTCTACACTGTGTAAATCAGGCTATGCTTAGCACTTTTCACAACTGGACTTGAAGGTGCCTCATTTTTGTGAAAAGGGAATGGAAGTTGAGTTGCCAGTTTCTTACATGACCAAGAGGTCATGGCTGCTTCTTCCCATCACTGTCTGATTTCTAGTGCTCATGCAGAAGCAGAGCCTGATTCTCGTGGCGTGCACTTCATGTTGGATATCATTTCACTATCTCTGAAGGTGCAGGAAAAACACACCCAATGAGTGGCCAGGTCACTCAGACATCCTGCCTCATATTTATATCTAGTTACACCTTCCGTCCTTTGTGCAGTCACCTACAGATCCCATGCAGTGAAAACAAGGTGACATGAGCTTCACTGAGGGCTGGACAGAGTTTCCAGGAGCCCATATCAGGTGCTGAGGTCTGAGCTACCACATCTTCAGCAAAGTTTGCTTCAGCACTGGCTGGACTGAAATTTGTTCAAGTGCGTGTGACCATGTTGGGGTCATTCCTTCAATTACAATATTAAAAACTCACAGTTATCCCAGATTTAACATTTGGTTAATGAGATGGGACAAATGTTCTCTTCAATATCCCTGCATTATATGCCTTCAATGAAAAGTTTACTTCAGAAATTTTTCATAGTACATATTGTATGCATTCTGAGCTTGCAATATCATAGCATATAACCATACAGCATCCCTGTAGTCCCCTTTTAAAACTACACTTTCCTGGGTATTACAATCCAGATGTAGAAGGCAGATCCACCTGCCTTCCTCCCTCATTACATCATCTTCCCCAGCAAGAATGGGGAAGTAGAGGAGGCTACAATACAAAATAGTATGTCAAGCTTTCAAAACAGCAAACAATAAATTATCAGGACTTTCAGATTTTCATTATTATTTACTATTTATTTAAGTAAATTTGTTTCTGAGACAGGTGTTTTCTGTAATCCAGTTTCTTTAATGAAGAGTCCAAACCCATATATTGTTCTAGTATCAACGAATGCAATGGGAACTGATGACTCCACATCATCCTGGTAAAATCTAATTCATAGGCATCAGCCGTGTTAAAAATAAACTGCAACGGTATTCATAAAACATATTGTTCATGAACAAACTCATGGCAAATATAGCCTAAGTAAGTTCTCATTCTCACTGTTTCCTTAGAAAGATATGTCATTCTTTGAAAAGTATGCATGGCAAGTGGTGCTGAGAGTTGCAGTGCAAATGCACAGTGACTGGGTGCCAACAGTTCTGCAAAATAATATTCTCCAGATAAAATAGAAGTTGTCATCCAGAAAGATGCAGTCAGTAAAGATAAAAAGATTGTTTTAACAAGGGAATCAGTGTCATGAGAAAACAATGTTAAAAAATGAGCAAAAACAAAAGTATAAACATGAAAAATGTCTATTACATCATTCTGTTTTATTGGAGCAATAATGTACATAGTCACAGGAAAAAAAAAAAAAAAAAAAAAAAAAAAAGCCCAGAACAACCAAGAGAGAACTGTGTTCAACTTTAAAATGTCAATAGTAAAAAAGAGGTATTAAAAATCTGAGCCTGAAGGGGCCTCCATAAATTAGTGTCACTGATATTTCATCCATATGTTTTTTTTATTATTATTTTCTTGTAGATATCTCTATCCTTTACCATAATTAAAAACTTCATTTACATGTACTTTGTCTCCCTCTTTCTCTTTGTTGCTTCATTCTATTCTGTTCTTTTTGTCTCTGCCATCTTTTATCTTTCCAGATACATTTTTAATTATTTTTTCCTGAAGATATCTTTTCCTATCCAGTGCAGAAGTGTTTACCCTTTGTTCCTCTTCTCTCTTTTCCTATCTTACCTTCTTCCTTTCTTTCTTCCCTGTTTTTTGTTTGTTTTTTTTTTTCTCCAGCACTTCTTCTCCATACCGTTAGCTAGCCCTTTTCTTTCTTTCATGATTCCTATTTTCTGGCTTCCTGTGTTCTTGCATTTCTTGCCTGATTTGTCTTTCTTACTTTATCTACTCTATCACCACAATTCTCACATACTCCCTTTGCATAGCCACAAAAATGCTGATTCCAGCCTCTCATCAGGCACACTATCCTTTCTTGGCAGATTTTTTTTCTCTAAACCTCTCCTAAATGCATTACTGCCTCATCCCAAAACCTACTCACAATTGCAAACTCTCTTTCCGCTGAATTTACTCACATGAATATATAACTTGTATGTACTCAGACATGTATTCTTTCTCTGTCTGTCCACATATAGAAATAGGGATGAATTACCTACTGTTATTGCAATGCCAGACTTGCAATCTCAGAATTGGATATTTTTAATTCTGACCATCTAACCTCTGATGCCTGGTCTAAAATTCAGACCTGTTAGCCATAAGGCATATGCACCTTTGTGCCTTGCTCCTCCACGGAGTTGCATATTGAACAGCTGCTACAGGAACATGCAGACAGAAAGGTCTTACCTCTGATGCTAAGTGTTATCATCAAAGCCATTTTAAGGCCTCATAATCTTGGATGAATACCTCTTGACCCAACAACTCCACAAAACAGGCACATCAGAAGAGGGAAAATAAAGAGAAGACTAAAGAATGTGTCAAGGACTGCATCAAGAGCCTGTAAAAGAGATAGAAACTCATCTTAATTCTGTTTTGCCAGGCTCTCCTTCCTCAGACTCCCACCCAGGCCATGAAAATCTTTGTGAGCTTTCACCATACAGCACTGATCTTTGGACACATTCTAAGCATCCTGTTTTTCTTGGGAAGACATAAGTCTCTACAATCTCCTTAAACACATGTAGAGTTATTTGCTTGTTCCTATCTACTCCTCTCTTACCTAAATTCTTCCTTCCCTTCCTCTTGTTCCTTTCTGTATTCACGTTTCTTCATATTTTTGAGTGCCATCACAAATTCACTCCCAGTTTCTTGACCCTCTCTTCTCACTTCCAGATTTCCTATACCACCACTAGCATCCACACCATCAGCCCAGTCTAACGAAGGCAGCTCAGTCTGGGGGCAAAAAGAAAAGCATAGCTTCTCCTAACCCTGTGAGCATTAGGATCTAAGTAAAGCTGGGCAGTTCGCTGGAAACAACCACCAACAGTAAGGAAGGATAACCCAAGCTAGAGTTAAAGTAAGAAATAAAAGAAGCTCCTGAATGTTTTTAGAGCTGAAGGTGGCAGCATCACCAGGTCCAGGAAGACAGGTACATACATCACTGTTGCCTGGGCAGGGGCCATGCTCTAGGGTCAGGTCAACATTCCCTGACATCAACATGCTTCTGTTGGTGCCTGTATATGTGTCCTTCTAGCATGGCTTTCTAGGTCATTTAAATACACATGCATATATAGCATAACACTTTGTAGTCAGTTTTCAGCTGTTGGGTGGCTTGTTATTTTCCCCCAAACACACACAGTCTAGAAAGCAGCCTGTTGAACAGCCAGTTAGATTTTTTTTCCTTCATCTCCTGATGTACGTCTGCTCACTCACTCTATGCAGATATTGGCACATGCTCAGCAGCTGAGAAACTGTCAGAATACCAAAGAACTGGAAGTCCAAGGGGGTGATTAAGAAAATCTATGACAGTTTCTAACATACCTTTATTACCTCTATAATGAAGTTTGATTGAGTTGATGCAAGCAGGTCATTATCATTGTTTTTAAATCAATTTACAGCTCAGAAATTCTTGCAGAGCTGGCACAATGACAGAGTATTGGATATCTGTGAGAGGCGGCACTGCCTGGCGGCACCACCTCGTAGTGCTGCAGTCTCACTCTCTCTATAGAAATGCTCATCTGCAGCAATGGAGCCGGAAAGATGAGGGGAAGCAAGAAGAGAGCCCTGATGCAGTACATACTGGGACATTAGCAGACTAGCTAGACTTTCTTTGTTCTTTCTCATTAGCATCCGTTCCCCCCTAATTCAACACTGAAATTCAGCTGCTGTTCCTTAAAGATGAGGTCGCTGAAGCCTTCTCTCCTCCCAGTGTCACGTTATGTTCCCAGCCTCTTACTTCTACTTATCTAAGCTACTTTAAAAATGTTTTGAAGGGATCAGCAGCCCCTCAAGCCAGACCTCTCACACAATGTCTTCATGCTCATTCACACCTAAACTTCATCCTTGATAAGAAATTTTTGTCAGCTCAATAAATATATATATTTATATATATATGTATGCAAGCAGTCTAAGTGCTAAACAGAGCCTGACCGCAGGGGAATCGGAGGCATGCTGTTGTCTACATTAAAGCTAACTCATGCTTTCCTGCCTTTCTTTTTTCTTTTTTCACTTATGATTATTATTTGTTATTATTCTGTATTTACACCGTGGGAGAAGCTAAAACTCAAATCAAGAAGAGGGGCAACTGCTGAGCAAGACCCTTGCAGTCAAACAACTAGAGCTAGTATAAAATACCCTGAGGGAACGTGCCGATCCCTTAAGCCTGACAGGTTCTGCAAAAGAGCTTTTCATTTTAGAAGAAAAAAAATCTTTTTCTTTATCTTTTTTTTTTTTTTTTTGGCACAGCAAAAGCAGTGTTTTCCGTTTTCCCAAAAACAAATGTTTTGAAGCCTGTTTCCAAAATCAGTTTGTATTTCAGAATATAGTACATATTACCATATGTTAGAAAATTATAACACAAAATAAAATAAAAATGTCCAAATTCCCGCACAATGTTACACTTTTACAAAAAGAACAGTGCCATGGCTAACAACATTAAATTTTGTGCAAAAACACTTTTTCATGAGGGATTTTGAATTTTCAGAATTTCACCAAAAATTGGAATACAATTATAAAAATTCATGCTTTGAATGTTAAGGATGTAAAGTTTCCACATTTTAGAAAGTGTAAAATACCGTGTGTTCCTGAGTTACATTTATGTGTCAGGAAAAGAATGTTGCAAAATTGTAAAGGAGACAGTTACTAACTGACTGATGTGCTATCTTGTGTCATGTTTGCTGAATTAATATTTTGTCCTGATGCATATGTTTGATTTGAAGAGTTCCCTGCTCTGGAGATTTCATAATTACTTGGATATAAAGATCCAGATTGAAAAAAATGACATTGCTAAGGCTCAGCCACTTTCAGCCAGAGCTTGTCACCAGCCGCAGGGAACACAGCCTCTAGAAAAAAACGCCATTATTCAGTAGATAAGGATGGCAACTCACAATTATTATACTTCCTTTCAATGTTTTAATTTTCATGCTGTGTTTCAGTGACATTGAGACTAACAGGCAGGACAAACGAAGCCTAAGCATCAGCTCCTTGCCATTGCTCCTTAATGAAAGGAAATGTATCACTCTCTACTGCTTGACCTTTGCAACGAGATGTAATGAAGTGACAAAAAGAGAAGGGGCGATGCAGCTACCAAGTTTACACTTGAAAGAGTTTATCACAATGCTCAATTGATATCTGAAACTTCCTCCTAAACAACACGTTTGCAGAGGTCAGGGAAGGATGTTCTCATGCCTTTAGCTGGTTCTGGTTAGGCTCTTCAAAACTGCACTGGCTACCTGAGTGTCTGCTTCAACTACCACCAAACAAGCACAGAAAGCTGGTGAATGCAATAGAAACGTAAAAAGCATGGAAATAGAAATAGAAAAGATGGAAGGCAAAAAAAAAAAAAAAAAAAATGGCGCAGTGTACCAACTCTTTGACATTAATTTTCTTAAATAAAGATTCCCATTTAATCCTACAAAATACTATTGTATTTTAGCTGAATTAAACAAGCAACGTGATCAAAATACTTGTTAATCCTGTGTTGTTCTTTTTCTCTACTGTTAACACCACCCAGAGTCGAGGTCTATTTAGCAGCAGACAGAATTATTGATTGCTTCTGTTTTGCATTTAAGAATAGCAAAACACCCATTTGGAATTCTTTAACAAAATATCCAACTATTAATGAGTATATAAAAGGTACCAAAAAAAAAAAAAAAAGAGAGAGAGAAAGTGAAAAAGTAGTCTAGACATGTAGGAAATACACTTTCCTGTCTTAAAACAGCTTTCAGCAAAAACACTTGCAGAATATTATTTCTAACTGTTTGTTCTGGCCATTTTTATGACAATTTCTAGTGAATCCAATTTAAAATAAACATTTTTGCTTAACAAAATATTTCATTCATTTAATTTTTTTAAATTCTAATTCCTTCAACATAAATTAGAAAAATATTTCTAAAGGAAAATTCAATGGAAATTAACTTTCTTATTTCTTACTTGCTGCTTGTAGCTGAACTCCCCTAAGGTTTTTTGGAGAATAATAGGCTCTCACCTTGACCACTCAATGTTTCAGGAATTTTTGCTCAGGGAAGTCTCTCATCACACCTTAATGCACTCTAGAAAGGGAACTGCCTCCCAGAATGCCATCACTTTCATGAAAGCTGAAGATTCCTATGATGTCAACAGTATTTACTAAAAAAAAATAGATGAATTAACATCAGATATACAACATTCACTCCATATTACCTAGGACTTGTCTTTGGAGGCTATTAAGTTGGGAGAAAAGAATTAAAATGAAGCATTTAATATTTTCTGGAAAGTCACTAAATTATTGTGGCCACCTTAGTTCTTTATGAAGGGATGGATGCTCCTGTCCATCAGCAGCAACAATCAGCACACCACTTAGACATAACGCTCAGAAAATTAGGGAAGTGAATAAAAATAGAGGGGAAAATGCTGTGCAAAAGTGGTAAATTCATAATACTCACTTCCAATATTAGTTGGTTAATTAATTGAATGCTCAGTTACACAAACACTTTGCCTTCTGTCCTAATGACGATTCAAATAAGTGAACAAAAAAAATGTCCAGCTAAGCTAGACAGCAAACAGAGAAGAAAATACCTTTCAGGATGGAATGCAGAAAAAAAAAAAAAGTCAGACATTTGTTAAGGAAATAATTCCCCAAGTAACGTTCCCTCTTATGTATGATTATTCACAGAAGATGGAGGGTATCAGTTCAAATGCAGACATCGTATTTCATCACTGATTTAAATAAAGATGGTGTCGTCATTAAATTGCAATGGACTCTAGCTGAGAGCTGTCTCTCTGTTAAATACTAACAAATAATTTCTGTGTTTGTCTGTACTCAGTTTTATAAGGAGATTGTTTGTTGACTTTGAACCTTAACATGAAGCATTCCTCTTCAGCATTTTGAAATAACAACATCTTTATATTTTTTTTTCTTAATATTTAAACAGGTTGAATTATTTAGCAAAGCGAATAGACCTCTAATTTCACTTTAATGAGGGTTCTGTAAAGTCAAACTCTGCAGAGGTTTCAAAACTCTTCCTTGAAAAACACAAACATGAAAAACAAGTTGCAGGCATTAAATACAGCAAAGCTGTGGCCACCAGAGCACTTTGCTTGCATCTAACCAAATATAGATGAGTCACAAGCACAGCATGAGCAAAACACAATTCCAGAGTCAATGGGACCTATGTAAGGTTGGCCTGAAGATTGAAATTACCCAGCTCCCCAATGCCATAATACTCATGCCAAAAACAGTAAGAGATTCAGCACCCACTGCATGACAGCTAGCCAGAAGCTTTTGGTCCCGGCTCAGTTCACTGTAGCCAGCCTAAACCTGTTCAGTGGGAGCTGTTCTGAGGTTTTGGGTCCCAGTACAAACAGTGTTTAATCATACACACAGCTGTAAGCATGTGAATCAAAGTCACAGACTCACATTAACGTTAAGCACTTACCAAAATGCTGTACTGACTGAGCACCTCTAAGATCAAATTCTGTTAGCTAGCAGAACAACCAAACACACTTTGAATTTTGGACCTGTTCATACATAACTTTCTTACGTACAACCCCAAACAAAGCAAAACAAAACAAATCCCCAAAAGCCAAGCCCCATCCCCAAACCTCCGTTCAAAGGCAGTATAATGACATGCATTCCAGCATAGCTCTACAAATCTGTAATGCAAGAACAGTGTGCCCAAAAACAGCCTCTGGTCATAGCGGTGCTGAAAATATGTTGTTGTCTTTTTTATCAGTGAAAACAACGGGAAAAATACCTTATTTGTAAAAATAAATGTCCAGGTTTTCATTTACACAGGAATGACTTTGTTGTGTGGTATGCCCTTCAATAAAATTATAGCTTAGGTCCACGAGTGTGTGCATGTTTTGAGGTCTTATACTTATCCTTTCTTCATTTTAAAGGTATTCAGTATCGTTAACAACCAGGAATGTAAATTACATACATACATACGTACATTGCCTACCTAATTTTACAACTTCTATTAAATGCTTTAATTACACACAATAGGTTATAAATATTAAATCAGAAATGTATCTAAATATTTTTTACAGCAACACCTGAAGCAATGAAACTCCTTAGAATATGAAAGGTCCTCACTGAAAAAATAGCTTTCAAAATTTACAAATGAAAAGCCTTTAAGAATTCAGACCCTTAGGTAGCATTTTTTTTTTTTTCCAACTTTTAATCCACTTTACAATACATTAACAGAATTTTAAAAGGCCTTTGTTTTAAGGCCTGTGTTGTTATGGTAGTGTGCTCAGATATTAAAAACTACATTGGAAAGCCATTTCTTCTACCTAATTATGAAGAGAATGAAATTAATATACTTACTCATAATAACTCAGCACTTCCCCAAATGCACGTATTTTCATTATTTGCTTGTACATTAGTTATTTCTATCCCTGCGACCTTATTCCTTATAAATATGTTCTAAACTTCTTCAAGAGTATGGAAAGAATATTTAATACAAAGCAAAGTAATTATTGTCTGAAGGTTCTGGAATATAACTGAAGTGTATCCCTGGGGCTATTTCCTGATAATTAGGTATGACATAAATAATCATGATTAATTATGTTTCTGGATAGTCATCTGCCTCCAATGAACTATTGCTATCCTTGATAATGCTTAAAAATAAAAAAATAAATAACTACTCGTGCTTAAACAGAATATTTTCTTAAACCTCATGTGAAACTCAGCCACACAGACTATAAATGGCTTTGATGTTTCTCTGATATATTGTGCCACCAGAATACCAATTCTTCATTTCTAAGTGCATTAAATAATACTGTTTGGCAATAAGTCAAAATTCAGGAGATGACAATTACAGCAAATAATTTTATTTGATAAGTTTTTGTTAAATAGGTTTTGAACATGATCTTGATTTTTCTTTTGTCTAGTTTATTAAAGATGAGATAAATTGCCTGTTTGTTACATACCTCTATTTGTAGATGTACCAGGACAGAGTACAGGGGGGTATGTGGGTCAGAGCCTTGACATTGTAAAATGATTTTAAAGAAATTTGTTGATTATTTTGCTGATAACTTTGTGAGTACCAACCGCGTTTCTGGATCAAGAACGGAACTTTCTTTGAAAGAATGCCAGAATGCTTTCCTGTTTACATCCAGCACCATCATGTATTGTTATTAATACACCATGACTGCCTGGAGGCTCATCTTAAACTGCACATTTCACTGCCCTGCAGAAGCAGTTCAGAAATAGAAATGAGAAGCGAAGAACATGGCTAGCATTATTTTGCCCATGAAACACAGAGCCTGACCTTCAGGACTGGTCTTCCAGGTGAGTACTCACCCTACCAAGAGCAGCTTGGCTAGACTTGAGCATGCCCAGCAAGTCACCCCTGGCAAAGCACCAGTGAAGCCAGCCCTAGGCACGGATGCTCACAGGCATCCCTGTCTGTGCCCTAAATGGGAGCATGGACAGGAGGAAGATGGCACCGTCCTGCTCAGGCTGGATCCAGAGACTCCTTCTTTGGAGAAGAGTGGTGAGAAATGGCAGTTGTTAGCACTGCCTGAGCCCAGCAGGTGGTTGGCATTGCCTCAGGTTCTCTGGGCAGCATGTGGTCACAGAAACACAGGTAGACCTCAGGAAGCCCAGAAAGGCAAGCAAGCACCAGTTCTAGACATCGCTGGACAGGCCTTTTTTTCATCTTTGCCTCGGCTATTTCAGTCGTGACTTAGGTTACCACCCTCCTTGGCAGGGGAAATGAAGGCAGAGTCACCTTCAGGCTGTAAGCAGCACAGGCACAACAGGAAAATGCGAACACAACTGCTAATGTAGCAGGGTGATCTCTGGAGATCCATGGCTTCAGCAGGCCTACCACTGGATGCATGGACCCCTAAAGCTAAGGCAGAGGAGGTGGGGAGTGTTCAAGCAGCATTCTCAGCAAGCCACAGGGTGGAAGCAGAAAAGCCAGAGGGGCTGCCAGCTGCCAGAATGAGAAACAGGATGACTGAACAGGGTGCTCAGTTGGAAAAAAAAAAAAAAATAATAATAATAATAATAAAAACACAAGCAAGCAACTAAACAAACAAACAAACAAACAAAAAACAGCAGGAAAGAAGGGGGCATATGCTTAAAATACTGTCATGGAAATAAAGAGGGGACTTGTTGGGAAAAGTAGGCAAAAGAACAAAAACTTCTAAACCCCCCACCTGCCACCTGCCAAGAGTGTCAATAAAAATGATAGGAGCAAAAGCAAAGGATTTCTTTTTCTCAGTAGCAAGAAGCACAGATGGGTAAATATGTAAAACAAAAGCCTATATGAGATTTTCATCTGTGTTACATTTCCTATGAATGAGTGCACAAGAAAAATGCTTACCTGAATTACGTTAAATGTGAGCAAACTATGGATTTGTATTCATGAATATTCTTAGCATAAAGCCATGTTAAAGATTTTGAAATCCTGTTTGTTTAGGTCTGATGGAAGTATCATAGAGCAGTTACATATTTGGTGAGGTGTATTAATTCAAATTGTGAATGGAAATATGAAGAATGCTGGATAGATTTATTTTAAACGTATTTGTATTTCCCACATCTCCATTTCAGGAGTAGGGTAAAGTAATACCTAAGCTATGTTCATAGCAAATCACAGAATTAGAAGGCATTACCAGCCACTGTCATTTTGCTTGAAGACACTCCTGTATTTAGTATACAAATTTGTACTAGTGTCACTGTTGTAATCCCTGCTTGTGCAAATATTCAATAAATATGGTACAAAGTTTCTGCCAACATTCAGTCACCAAGCCACAGCTGAACTCTGTCCATGTTCTCAGCAACTGAGAGCATGTTATTTTTAATGCTGCTTGAAAAATAATTTACATGACTGATATAACTAAGCAATATAATATCATCTGATTTCTGCAATTGTAACCTTAAAGCCTACTTGCATCATTTGAAGAAGCAACATTCAGGGAGACAATATTCTGGAGATAACAAAATCCCAGCACAATAAAGACTGTCAAGGGACTATATCCAAAAGTCAGGAAGAATTGGCAAGTCTCTGCTGTCTTTGGGAAATACACAGGTGAGCAGGAGTCAACCCCTGGGTTAACTACTGAGCCTGGACTTTTGTCCTTACTGATTCTTTAGAAGCAGTAAGGCTGCTTCTAAAGAATCAGATGTACAGTGCATATACTGGCCAGATGTACAGTGCATATCTTTTTACTGATGCTGGAGAAAACTATTTGCTCAGATCTCTCAAGAGAAGTGAGATATTTTGAGGGTGGGAAGACAACCAGGGGAACCATGGTTCAGGACTGAAGCATGGAGTGAATCAAACTGACGCTTTCACACACAAATAGGAACCCAAACCAAGAAAGAGAAGGAAGCATCAAAAACTGTCTCCATTCCAGCCTTGACTCAGCCTTCCAATATGTTTAAGCACTGTACATTGATTTCAAAATAAGTTGTGCAAGTGTACATGTGATCTGAAGTCATCTCTTCAAGGGAGTTTGAGCATTCTTTCAGTGCAGAAGTTTCCCTGATATTTTTCCTGCATTTGTTTGTGGTTCTGTAGTGGTTGGTTTGGTCAGCATATAGTTGCTTCTTTCTTTGTTATGTTGTTTTGTAATGAACTCTTATTTCAGCATGGGGCCACTTCTCATCCTGCGTTATAACACAGGCATGTGGTAATTGGCTCCAGGAAGAAGCAAAAACATATGTTTCCTTCTGGCACTAACTAATTAGTCATACGTACACTCAATACTTAATTGCTATTGTACTCTCTGGCCTGTGTGACTTCTGTGAAAATATCTGACTCTACACCAATCTCAATTAGAAACCCAAGGAAAAGTGAAAAGTGTGTAGTTACTACACGCAAGAGAAGCAAAATTTCACTAGTCACACCAAAAATTCCTAGCACATCACCTTTTTTTTTTTTTTTTCTTTAATCCTCAGAACTATGCTCAATATATTTTTCTAATGTAACCAAGCCTGGAAGCATAAAGCATCTGTGCTTCACTTAAAGCTGCTGATATGACAAAGAAAAACCTCTTCCTCAGGACTACTACTTCTCTCCTGTAGCATAACAAGTGCTAGTCAACCACAAGTGCTCCTAAGAATGGCTACTTTTAGTGCTTCTTACCAATAACAGGCAGAGGTTTTGCCCATTAAGGGTTTTATTTTCCATCTTGCTATAGTGACAACCATTTGGAGTTTTGCCCATACACTCTGTGCTGAATTTTTAGGTATTTATAACATTTCTATGGTACTTACTGCCATATTACCTAAGGCCCTCACACTCATTAATCTCCAATATAAATTGTTCCTTTGTTCATTGCTTAGATGACTTATATAAAGACCACAGCCTCTTAAGCAGAAATTGAGAATAAATTAAATATTCTTATTTTCTCATTACTTCTCCACTTTAAGTGTTCCTGAAATAGCCAGTATGATTAAAACAAACAAAGAAAAGCCACAGGGCTAAATTTTGCCCTTTAAAAACATATGGGTGACAGTGAATTTGGAGGTACTGGAGAGAGTCCAGCAAAGGGCCACCAAGACGATAAAGGGGCTGAAACATCTCTTATATGAGTGAGGGATGAGAGATTTGAGACTCTTCAGCCTGGAGATGAGAAGGGAGGGTTCAGAGAAGATGGAGCCAGACTCTTTTCAGTGATGCCCAGTGACAAGACGAGAGGCAATTGGCACAAACTGAAACACTGGAGGTTCCCTCTGATCATCACGGGATCACAGAATCACAGGATGGCCCAGGTTGGAAGGGACCACTGAAGATCATCTAGTCCAACCCCTGGCTGAGCAGGATCACCTACAGCACGTTGCGCAGGATGGCATCCAGGCGGGTTTTGAATATCTCAAGAAGGAGACTCCACAGCCTCTCTGGTCAAGCTGTTCCAGTGCCCTGTCACTCTCACAGTAAAGAAGTGCCCTCTCATATTCAGCCAGAACTTCCTGTGCTTCAGTTTGTGCCCATTGCCTCTCATCCTGTCGCTGGGCACAACTGAAAAGAGACTGGCTCCATCCTGTCAACACCCTCCCCTCAGGTATTTATACACATTGATGAAGTCATCAGTAAACACTTTTTTGCTGCCTGGCTGACCAAGCATTGGCACAGGTTTCCCAGGGAGATTGTGGGGTCTCTCTCCCTGGAGATATACAAAAGTCACCTGGACATGGTCTGAGCAACCTGCTCTGGGTGTTCCTGCTTGGGGAGTTTGAACCAGATGGCCTCCAGAGGCCCCTTCCAACCTCAACCATTCTGTGAACTCCATAGGACCCAGGTCTGCATCTCCAAGAAAAAAACAGAGATCATTTTATTTTAAAACCAAGCAAAACATAACAGAACTTTCAGGTCACTGCACAGACTTATTCTAAGAAGCATATGGTTAAAGACAATTGCAAGAGCAAAGTTCTGAGAGTTTGTAAATTATTCAATGCAATAATCTTACTAACAAACTAGTATTAAACCAAACCTTGAGATGCACTGGATTTACAAGTGGAAACTTGGATAAATGAGCAGAACAACTAATGAACTCACAATATACCCACATGAAGGAATCTGATAAGCAAGCAAGATGGATTAACAGGAAAGAGTCATGGTGGTCCCCATCCTCAGGGTTCCACCTCTCTGAGGTCCCAACCCTCCACTGCCATGCAAACCTCAGCTTCTCATGAAGCAGTTGCTGGGTGAACTCAGTTTCTAACCCAGAATATTAAACAGGCTCCCACTTTTCTTTATATATCAAGTTGTTATTTCTATAGCTCACAAATCTAGTATTCAAGAAAAGGAATCTTTCTTGGAGACGCACCCTGTAATGATGGTAGAATGGCCAGCTGAAGTGAAGATGTGCATTACAACAATAGTAACCTATGCCTGGAAACCTACACAGGACTGACTTTTTTACAAGCAGAAGAATATGTACAGAGTAGTATACAAACTGTACAAACTGTATACAGCAAAACCTGTTATTTTGAAGACAATATTGCCTGATCCAGGATTATAAACTTGATTCTAAAACTCAGGTTTATGCAAAATTTGATGCAGTACGCCAATACATAGTGATCAAAGTAAGATTTGATGCTATTCTATACCATTGTACCACACAATACACAGCATGACATGAAAATTGGTAGTTCCCAGTGTTTTCTGAACTTCAAATCGCAAACATAACTCAATGCTTGAGTAGCTCGAGCTAGACCTAACTCCTGACAGTTTTGTGTCTTGTCATTTACACCTGTGCAATGAGAGGAGCAAATGGAGCACTGCAGGCTGCTATTTTTCTCCCACTCCTTACAGAGATGTAAATGAGTTCAGCAAAGTGAAGGGTAGCAAAGATAGTGGTGCAAACTCTGGAAATATGAGAGTCAGGAATATAAACCCCTGTACTCCTGCAGAAGGGAAATTGTCTAACAGAAGCAAATCAACAGGCAAACGTTCTGAAGTGACAGCGAAAATAGAAGGGAAATGTAGGAATGCAATCTGAAAACAACACTAGCATACATTCCTTATGAGTCAGAGGACCAACAAATATGAGCTGAACAGTCCGTTCTCCCAATGACAATACATGTCACAGATAGAGTTGGAAAATAATGTCTGAAATCACTTTAGCCCATGGCATTTTCTTTTTGTAGATATTTGACTGCAACATTTCTGCTACTTAGGAAAAAGAAATTGGAAACACATTTTGTGAAAGACCATTGATATCACAGCAAACTGTGTGTAGTAAACCTGAATATCTAAAATGATGGGAGAGAGAAACTTACTGATAACCTTAAGTGATACTGACTTTATATAAAAATCTTTCATCATCGCTTTGGCCATACTGCCTCTTTATTGAGCCAAGAAGTAAAAACAAAGTTAAATTTTAGAAGGTGATGTGTCCTTTAGAAGTGAGCTGACAAGAATGTAAAAGTCTCTGGTTTCACTACACTGAAAAAACACACAGCCTGGAATTTCATTTTATATCTCTGGCATCAGTGATCCAATGTAAGAGATACTCACGTTGCTGACTGATACAAGTCTGGCAACATAAGTGGTGATATGTCAGTCTACATCATGTCATATAGTATAAGGATTTGAACTGACACAGATTTTTTTTTTTTTTGAAGTTAATTATAGATCATATTTGAAGACCCCACTGTGCATGCTTTTGTTTTGATTTTTTAGCAGATCTTGAAGGCAATGGATTTGTAGTGGCTGAGTAGCTGGGCCTCTGTGTATAATTTTATGGTTCTTATACTGAATGAAACATAATAAGAACGCAGGGAGAGATCTGCTATTACACAAAGGAGAAATTCGGTACCTAGTTTCAGCTGAAAGGGGGGGTAACTTTCCTACATGTCTTGGAAATGCTGTGTCCCCCTAAAAAAAAAAAAAAAAAAAAAAAAAAAAAGAAAAGACTAATCCCACGTGCTTACTAACTTCTAAATTCAGAATAGTCAGCTCTCATATTTGTTTCTGAGCTCAAGCACTTATTGCAGATTTAGGGACTAAACACCATCCACACTGAAAGACAACAGCAGTACACTCATTGGTTTTAAAGGGGTCAAAATTTCATCAATGAGAAAGAAAATTTCATCAAATTTAAAGAAGTTGCCTTATGTCAATGACTCTCTCAGTAGGAATCCGTCTGAGGTCTAACTCTCTGCTGTGGGCACAGACCACACAGAATGCTTTCAGAAGACACCAGTACAGTGTGAAATGCCCTCTGAGGGACAACCACCATCCTCTCAAATCTAGGAGTGCTGCTACACAAGTGTATCCTCAAAGTTCATGTAATGCAACCTTATCAGAGGGGCTAGGGATTAGCTCAGACTGTGAACGCCTGCCTGAGGTGCTCACCAACCCAGTGCAAAATATTCATCTTTTGAGTGCATATCAGCTCTAACACAAGCACTATAATTATACACACATTCTCAGAGTAAAAGATTATATATATTTATGACTTAAATTACAATGACTCAGTTCAGAATGGAGAGCCAGTCCCCTTCCTCAGTCCATTTACCTTGAGAGCTAATTCAGAGTAAAGGAAGTAAAAAAAAAGGAAGGAAATTATACTGAGTTTAGGGTTAGGAAGATATAAGCCCACCTCACACACTAGTTGCCTTTCCTTACTCAGCTATCATCTGTATAAGCATATAAGCTCTTGGTAGCTACAGGTGATAGATGCTTAAGACAGAATTATTTATTCTGCTGTGGAAGGGACAAATGCCAAATGTCTGCTCTCCCTAACAGTGCTAATAGCTAACTCCCTTCACAGAAATTTACCTCCAGATACTGTGAGGATAACAGAGTACCAGGAAACAACTGCCTGAATTCCTGCTTTGGACATTTTGGAATGTTTACTGGTTTAGTTCCTCAAACTTTCAAGTTTCATTAAAATGATACAACACTACCCTGTTCAGGCAGAACTCTCTCTATATCTCTCTTTATTGTTCCCCTACTGAATCAGCTTCACAATAATTATGTGCAGAGATTCAAAGTGAAATTACTGTAGCAAAGGTGAAAATTCAACCCAGAATGAAAAGGGGCATCATTTTCAAAGTCTGTAACTAGATACGCTTCAATATCAAATGCTCAGCGGGAGGCCAAGAACTTCAATATTTATTGAGCACATTATGCTTTCTCATTACATAAATATGGTCTGATGCTACAACACAAACATATATTTTTTACAAAAGACTTCAGATGAAAGTATTGGAAATGTTGCATTAATATTCAGTTTAGCTTTAGTAGCCAGAATAAATGAAATAAATCATGAAGCCTGAGGTCACAAGTTCTCCTATATATACATAGTATTTGTAACAAAAAATAAAATAATTTAATATCGGCATTTCAAGAATGGATAAATTGGCAAAATAAATGTTCTCAGATGATCTGTTAACCTCTGCTGATTATGCCAGCGACCCTTGGCAAAAGTAATTAAAATAATTTGCAGCAATGGAGAATTAATATGAAATTAATCTCCATTGCATGGTCATTGATCAGTAGTAAAGTATTTTTACTTGAAAAATGTTTTCTAAACATGGCAAAAAATGAGAATTTTCATCACATGGAACCGTTTAGTTCTTCTGGCATGTCAAATTAATCAATTAATGTTGCATTTAACATTTTTGCACTTGCCCAGACTTGACAAGGAATTTACAGTAAGCTGACACATCATTCACTTTTGGCAGGCGTCAATTGCTTGCATCACTATTTTTAAAAATAAAAGAAATTATAGCTGCAAGAAATTAAAAGGAAGGTTACATCATTTTCAATCCAAATGGAAATACATTACAGATTAGCTTTATGATACTGTTGCCTGTTTTTCTTATACATTGTGTACATTATTTGCTCAGTAGTTTTTTCTTTTTTCTTTTTTTTTTTTTCTTTTTTTTTCTTTTTTTTTCTGTTCTGGTAACTTTCTGCATGTAAGCAATGGAACAGATAAAGCATTTGCTTTCACATTTATGATTAAAAGATATAATGTTTTAATGTACATTTCTCTGACTCTCTAGAACATCTGATGGCAAATACTGATGACATTCACATGGCTCCTAGTAAGCCTCGCCATTACAGTCATAGTGTCAAGTTAAACCAACTCTGTAAAGAACTTCAATGATAACTATGGAGATTTGTCATACCATTGTGGGCAGATACGTTTCATTCTTCCTATGAATGAGGATTTGAGCCAGATATGAGCCAGCCATTAGAATTTAAATTAGAAGACATATAATTAAAGTTAGCGCAGCACTGAACCCAAATTAACAAGGCTTCCCAAGAGGCAGTATGTATTAACTTGAGCACAGCATGGATATAGGTATGTACTTCCTATTAAGTTTGCATGAATGGGATCTCCTAAGACATGATGCTTTCTGGAGGATCCAGTCTGCCAAAATACATGCAAGGCTGAAAGAGTTCAAAGTTAAGAGATAAAAGTTCTATTATGTCTTTTCTTATACATCACCTTTACGAAGAAGTAAAAAAGAAGGAAGTAGCAGCCCAACAGTTACACACAGCATTTCGTATTCCAGCCCTGTTACATTTAGAAAGATGATTTTAGTTTTATCGGACAAGCTATGCAAATGGAGATCAAAAGAACAACAGACTCAACAAGTTTCTTGTCTGGACCAGTCTTTACCAGGGATACTGACAATCCTCCTAATGAACTGAATGTGCTAACTTTCAGGTTCTATATTCAGTTGTTACAGAAAGAAGTTACTCTAGGATAGCTTTATACTCCAAACCTCCCTTACACTATGGCTCCATGTAACAGCTCCTTCAACTTCATACAGTCCAAGCAGAAGACAGGAAATGGGTTATGGGTAAAATGAAGAAAACATCATTTCTTGTTCTAGATGAAGCATGCAAAAACTGTGGTCTTAAACTGCTTTGATATGCAGGTCTGGATATTGCCATTAAAATGTGGCTGAAATACTTAGCATGTACGCAATCCTAATTATCTGTTAAGTGCTATGTAAACATCAGAAAAAGCCATGATATTCCCAATTTACAAAGCAGTAAATCAAGACAACAAAAGGTTATTGCCACTCTAATACAGCAGGGAACTATTTAGCTTTTAATTGCTCTTCTTGATCATTCTATTTTGGTTTATTTCTTTTCATCTGTTTTGTAACTTGGTTAGGGAAGAACAATAATCTAGATGCCATCTCTCAAGTCCATTAAATTTCATTCAAATCGGTAATCCAAATTTGAAACTGGATCCAAAATTTATAATTGGTGGTTTCTTTAAGGGTCCAGACTGTTTCTCAGATCTAGGTGGATTCAAACATTGGGGCTGCTCTGGCTGGATATTCCATTTTTGATGTCATATATATTCTTTTTGTGATGCAGTGAAAGACAATATGAAAATACAGTCTGAATGAGAAGATAAGCCCAGAGGAAAGTATCATGTATGTAAAAGGATTACTTCTGGTAAGGTGAAGCACTTTAATTAAAATATTTGTGTTTAGGATCATTTGTAATTCTGTTTGTTTGTTTGTTTAATGGAAATAAAAATTGTCCTCAGAAATGTTATGTTAAATGTTTAATCAAAAAACTATTTTTCTTTTAAAAAATTATAACAACTGTTTTGAGCATGACCCCTTACTATGTTTAAAGTCAAGAATATAACATAAAGTCAAGAACAGAAATCTTTTGGAGCAACAGAAAGGGATGTATTGGTAGTTATAATAAATATTTTTCATAAGCAATTTTTAATTAAAAATAAAAAGTTCAATATAAAACTCTTGCAAATTTTACTATATGTGTGAAACAATGAAGTGAAAGTCTGAAAATTCAGTGTTTGAAGTACCACGGCTAATTTACATTTGCACAGAGAATGGAATAGCTCAGGGAGTGCAGCTTCACAAGCTGCATCATGGAAGTCAATAAGAATCTTTTCATTGACTTCCAGCAACATAAGATGAAGCTTCTAGGGAAAGGATTGGAGAAACATCTCTTTTTAAAGAACTTGAACTTCCAAGCCTATAGATAAAGCTACACATGGATACATTATTTGAGAAGTAATGGGTGATCACCCAATTAAAGATTATAAAATACATGGGAACAGAGTTATGATTACATGATGTACCTTAGCTTCTGAAGTGCTTGACTTCAGAGTAAGTATTAGTGAAGCCGTTAACAGTCACAATGGTATAACCCGTAGGTTTCTGTATTTAATGTTTTATTAAAGGACGTGTGCGCACATAAAATTCATATATAGGGAGCACACACAAATAGATACCTATATATATGCACATACACACAAAAAATTATATGCAACATACTATTCACACAGAGTAATAAAAAGAATAGGTCAGGCTAGAGAAGTACATCCAAAGTGTTTAGCAGGAATGAACATTTATCTTCAAGTTTGCTGAAATATTTTGTCATTCAAATTTCTAAAGTGAAATGGAAAACATGCATCATACTTAGAGCTTTAAAAATAAACTTCCTCACAGAGAATAATTTCAGCTGTGGAATCAAATGCTTGCTATTTGAATTTCCAAAGAAAAAAAAAAAAAAAGTTGCATCAAAGGAGACTTAAAGGTTTTCATAACAATGACACAAAGGAAGCAATTTTTCTGTTGCAAAGACAACAAAAAGACATTAAATTAGCAGGAAGTAGCAGCTTCTTAGAAATGTAGAGCACAGCTAAGTATCCAAGACTACAGTACATTGGGACTTTTACCTGAGCAAGGTCAAGTCTTCAATCTTAACTAAGTTGTGTGAGAAGATGTGATCGTTATTAATATTAAAAATAAAACATGAGGATATGTGTTAAATTCCACTATTCAGTATTGCAAATGTTGCTTTCATACTAGACCGGTGATGCACACAAAAAAAAAAAAAAAAAAAAAAAAAAAAAGGGTTGCTAATTATCCATGGTAATAATTATACATTTAACAAGTTACCATTATACTTCAAAAAGTTCACACTAATGCATGAATAATTATTGGCCTAATTAAGCATCTGATATTGCATCTACACACAAAAAATTAAACATTAGTTAAGAGTGTGACTGTTTTTTATGTTAGATAAAAGGAAGAGGTAATTTGGGTAACAAATGCCAGACTGAATTTATAGCACATAGCTCACGAAAAGCAGGTAATTTCTATCCTTCAAAACATTTTAGGAGCATATTTCCCCCCCTCCCCGCCCTTCTCTCTTTTCAGCCCAGCTTTCAGCTGCACATCCTTTTTTTTTCAGAGGTGAAATGGTGAAATCAAAGATAATTCAGGAATATTTGAAGCCAGAGGTGTCTGGGTTTGGGGTTTGGGGTTTGGTGTGTGTGTGTTTTTTTGTTATGTTTTTTTCTTTTTTTTTTGGGGGGGGGAGGAGGGAACTGGGGAGGTGGGAAGGTCCCTCTCTACACAGTATGCATCAGATCTGTGTGTTAGAACTCAGGTACATTTTGTGGTGTTTCAAGCCGTATGAGCAGACGAAAGTATACAGTAAAGATCATGTCTCTTACTTAGACACAGAGACGCACAATTTAAATATTTGGTGAAAATCAGTTTAGGATGTAGCACTTCAGAAAGAATGGCTATTGTTACAGTGGCTTTCATCAGGTTGTTGCTTTTATATGATTTTCCTACTACTATTGCATAGGGCATACAAATCCAGGTCCTGTGATAATAGACATCTATACACACTGCTATATGGGCCTCAGAAATGAAGTAGGGTAAATTGCAGGAAGGAAGACAAAAGACTCCCTACTATCCAGCAAGTGTCATATCACAGTTTTCCATTTTTCTTACCATCTGAATTAATTTCATGGGCCAAGATGACTACATTTGATCAAACACCTCTCCAAGACATCTTTGCTTGAATGCACTCTTCTCACTGGTCAATGACAGAAAATTATGCAAGCCTAAGGAGCAGCCTATCTTTATGACATTTTCCCAAATGAGTTTTCTGCCTTTTCTCCCCACTCATAACAGAATCTCCTCCGTGATAGGCAGGCTACACAGCTGGATCTCCCATAAGGCGACGGGTCCTATGGAAATACACAGTTCCATTCACTGTAGCTATTTTAAGGAATGCCTAAAGCTTTAGGATAATGTATTTGAACAGAAATGCAAAATCATGTATGAACTCAGTCCTGAAACTGCCAAACCCTAGCCAGGCTGCATGGCTTTGTATCAGTCTGTGCATCTCATATATGTCACTATGTGCAAGAGGTTGAGAGAAACATCAGGATTTGCAACATTCCAGCCTGAAATCACTTTAAATGTATAACTGTTGTTTAACTCTCTGTAGTCTGGTCCAAAAAACATCTATGCCATTGCTTTGTGTCCCTGAATCTCTTGTAGTTCCTGCCATATCCAACAACAAGCCTTCAATACATGCATAATCAAAGGCCCGTTTTAAAGCCTCATTGAAAAGCATACCGGAAGCTATGTGACGTTTCCATCCTAGGGCTTGCAGTACCAATAGTGAGACACATATAGCCTAGGTTTATTTGTTGTGCAAGTCCCTAAATACACACATTCCCCTCATACCCTGGAACCAGTATCTAATAGGAATCTTTTCTTACCTGATTCTAAATGGAAAGACCCTGGGAAATCTCAGAGTCATACTCTTCCTTGTATCCATTGGCAACTCTGTTATGTCTGGGATAACTGAAGTAACATCCTTGACAGCTGAAGTTGAATCATTCCATGCTTGTATATATGGATTCTATCGATACAAAAGTACAAATTTTAATCTAACCTGCTCTTCCTACATTCATCTTCCATCTCCTGATTGCTCAGTGCTTTTCATGTTTCCCATGGATGCTCCTGAAAATGAAATGTCCCTGTTCTCCTTTAACTCTGCATGAGAAGCTTGTTGGCAGCAGTAGTTGGGGGCACCTGGAAACAGTCTCCTGTATTGCAGAGAACCTGGAGAAAAACAAGACTCGTTATTCTGTAAGACGAGCAAAGGAGGGGAAATGACAGATAATTCTGGTGGAATGTGCTTCAAAACTTTCTCCAGTCTTGGCCTAAAATCTAAAGTTAGATAGGGAAGAGGCTGCATCCCCTGTAATTCTTCCACCTGAGCATTTATGTTAGGGTACATTAACACAGTGTGGGATGAGCAATTGAGACCCCATCTTAGCAAACTCTCTAAATAAGGGTCCAATGGATATCACGTCCCTGGATATCAGTGGGCTTTGCATCAGCCCATATTTGCTTCATGCTAATCATTTGGGATGCACCTTTTCCATTAACATCAGTACAACCTGACCACACCTTTGAAGTTCAGCATATGCTTAAATGCTTTGCATAGTGACAGGCTTTATTAAACACACGGTTTAAATTTCAGCACAGATTCTTAAATGCTTCTCAGAATCATGGAATAAGCACTCCTGCAGACATGTTACGCAACACACTATGCTTTCTTCTGACTTTGCTTTTATCATGTATTCCTCTGTCTTTTGAACACATCATGGCTGGTTTCCATATTGTTATACTGGGCTATGGATAGCTACAGAAACAGCGGCCAATTACAATTAGGCTTTTTATGAAACTCAGAATGTAATAGCAGAATACACTGTGTTTTCAAGTGAAAGCTTCAGATAGGTGTGCTGTAAACTATTCATCTGTAGAAGCCACTCTTGCTTAAGAATGTTTTCACAAGTCTTTCTAAGTTAAACAGCTTACTGGAAGAAATCTCTCTCAATTGCAGAATGAGTCAGCAATAACTACATTTGGGAGAGGGGGAGATGGACTGGACTTTGCAGGGGTTTCTTTTATTTAAGCCATTACTAACTATTAACATAATTCTCTTCATTTCACATTGTATAGTGCTGATGGAAAATGTGGGAGGAAAGGCAGTTTTCAAGGCATTAACCCCCTCACTCCTGAGGATGATTTTTAAGCTTGAAAGGAATTTGATGATTTCAGCTTTCTTCTTCTTAGCTTTGCCTCCATTAGGATTGCTTGCATGAATAAGGGGTTGCAAAAACTGGCCCTTATATTGTAATGTAATCACAGATTGATTCAACTCTGCAATCAGCTACTCATCTGTGATGATCATTTCAGGGTCCTGCCAAGACTTTCTGGAATGCTCTGTGCTAGCTCTATCACATAAGCTGCTAAAAAAAAATGTTCCTTATATATTACTTTGTACTAATTCATAGATCTTTATCTGAGGGCTAGGAGAAAGAATCATAAGGAATCATAAAGAATTCTGCTTCTGGACATTAATAAAATATCTATGCATACCATCCCCAACAAAAACAAACACTATAAAAATGCAGGCACAAATAAAAACTGCTGAAAAAAAAAAAAAGATTTAAAAAAGGGAAATGGTTTGTGATTTGGAATGTGCATTTGGAGAGAAAAGGAATATCCAAGCATCAGCATCCCTGAGAATAGCCCATTTACCAATGTCTAAACAGCTAATAACTGGATGTAAAAGTGTCTACTCAATCTAATAAAAATATGCGATTTATTATTTACTGTGGCATAAACTTTAAAACATTAACATGAAGAAGGTAAACAGAAAATTGAATATTTACTGTGTCAAGAACTAAGCTTACTTTCCAAAGTTTGAGTCAAATATTGCCACTAATAATAATGACAGGAATATTTCCCTGGCATAACTGGAATTATTCGGAGATAAAGGGAGTATACAGAAGTGCTGAAATTGGCCTTTTTTCTTTTGCTTTGTGATAACCATCTCTGCTGATTTCCTTGTGCTTTGGACAACTGCACAGAGCCACAGACCCAGGTATTAGCCAGTTTTGTGCAAGGGTGCCGCAAAATCATTTTATTTCTGGCATACAGCCTCAGTATAACTGCCCCTCAGAAACTGCCACTGCTATATTCTTGTTCATGAGCTCGTATGTAGTACTTTCAATAGATGTTCCCCTCACTGTCTATATCCTAAAAGGATAAATACATTACCTTAAGGCTGTATCCACTAGTTCCTTTCTACTTTTCTCTCAAAAGGTGCTTTTTTCTTCAAAAGCAGAAAAAAATATCCACAAGGAATTCTGACGCGGGGGAGGATATGTGAAACTGCAACCATTCAGTGAACTAATCTTTAACCACAAAATGTCAATGTCCTCCTAAAATACAGAACAGCCCTACAATGAGGCACTAATTAAACAGCAAAATATAAACCACACAAAGCTACCAGTGGTAGAAGCTTCTTGTATCTGCTCAATTGTTATTTTTTTTTTTCTAAATTTGAATAGTTTTCCATGGTGCAAATAAAAACCTTAGCTAACATGCTTCCAGATTCTCGCAATCTGGCATCAGTGGATGTGCTATCCACCTGCTAAAGTTACCTACTTTTCTTCACATCAGAGGATCCTTTGCAGGAATTACTGGTTCTCTCCCAGCTCAGACACCCAGATGTTTTTACCCTGGAAAACAGAATGTGGGGATGGTGCAGCCCAGGCCATTGTCCTGCAGTATGTTCCATGTGCAGCCAGGGAACACCATCACAGAGCTCCTCTACCTGCAGCATGGGTAAGGTAGTGTGACCTCACCGCCTACAAAATTACTTTCCCATGCCAACATCCAGGGTCCAGATATTTTTACATAGCATTTGTCTTTCTAAGGAAAACTCTTTTTTACTTCATCTGAGTATAATTTGGTTCTTTCACGGGGGGGAGAAGACTTACTGCAGCTGCATGGTTATTTGCTACTCAACCTCTGCTATTGACTTCACTGAAAGAGTTGTCTTGTTACTGTAAACTAGAAAGGTGATGATATAATCTTCTGAGACTATAAAATTATTTTCTGGCTGGGTTACAAATACATTTCAGGACAAAGTATCAAGATTGGGATTTGCTCTGACAGTCCAGAAATTCCCTGCATGACAGGTTGGATTTTCGATGCCTACAAGAGGCCACAGAAATCCTTTAGAACACTATTACAATTGCACTCACTCCTTATGCAGCTTACTACACCAGCTGGAAGTTGAAACTAGTATCAATCGTCAGCAGTGTTCCCCTGATGTGGGAAGACCCGCTTTACAGCCAGGGGCACAATATGACCTATAATTATTAAAGACCAGAAGAGGATTCAATTCCCCTTTGTGAGCTGTATCATTGACTCTTCATGAGAATTATTGCCTCTCAGTAAGGGAGGTAAAACACTTAGAATCCCTTTTCACACCCAAAGAAAATAGCAAGTTATCACATATGATGAAAGTTCCAACCATATTTTCATTACGGATAATTCTACCCGTTTTTCATAAAAATAGAGAATATTTGTGATTCCCTGAAAACACTGGAAAGCTTTTCAAATTAACCTATTTTATTGTTGTAAGGCCAGACATCGAAAAACTAAGTTGCATTTTACTTCCCAAGTATTTCCACTGATCCTCTGGGACCGGTCCTAGTATATGTTATCCTTTGGTGTAAGTAAATCAATATCCAGTTAGCCATAAATTATAGCAATAGTTCAGGTTCTACAGTGATGGTTCAGAAGTGAACTGCACAGTGAAGTTCATCCAGTTTTGAAAACTGAAGCAAGATATAAATGTATCAAGAAACTAAAGCTCCTTACCTTAAAAAAAAAAAAAAAAAAAAAAAAAAAAAGTCTGAAATTGGGAAAACTTTCAATAATTACTCATTATTTCTGTAGATGGCTCATACTCAGATCCAAGAATAAGGAGAGAAAAAAATCAAACCAGTACTTAACTTGAAGTATTAAGTACACATTGTTCTCCTGTACGCACTCAACATATCTCTTCTTGTTAAAATTATAGCAAATTGGAACAGTAGTTCCCTTCTGAGTCAACATTCATTTCTCTCCCCTTCCCTCCTGAAGACTGTTACATTTTGAAGTCACAAATGATTATTTATTTATTCCCCTATAAAAATGCATACATGGTCCCAAAAGCCAGAATGTAACGTTCTGTAGTACTCACAAATGCAGTACTCATTATTACAAATTATTAGTTCACTTAATCTTCCTTGCCAGTTCCTTCTTTGAAAAAAAATATTCACAGTCCCCCCAATACCAGCCTAAAATACAATACAATAAAAATAATAGTAATAATAATGATATGTTTGCTTGGTCTTTTATGGCACAGAAAACAAATGTCTGCTGACTTGTATTGCAGGCATATACACATTGCAAGTTGATGTATGGCTGAGTCAGTCAGTTCCTTACCCTGAGGATGCTCAGTCTGGGTAGAAAACATTGAATTGGTTTTTAGGATCTGCAAAAAACTGCAAGAATCAGAAGATGAAGCCGCATTGTTCCTGCTTTGAGTTCTTTCCTTTAAGATGAAATAAAACTGTCTGAGACCTTTGACTCAAAAGGCCCCTATTCTGAAAGCAGGATCATTTGACTAGACTTGTTCCCTTTGTGCAACTAAGCACGCATTGCCTGGAAGAGTGCAATAGTGCAATATCAACCTCCAGGCTGACACCAAATCCTACGTGGGATGCTTGCTTTGCCCTGGCTTTGTAGCTTCCTTTATCCCTTTTCTCAAACCCAGCTCTGCTCCAAAAAGCTATTCATTCACCTGTTCTTTTTCATTAGTCCTTTCTTGTATGTCAAGGGCTGTTTTCCTGCCATTACTGTCATTGAGAGTAAGCATCTGATTACAAAGGGAATTTCCTAGCAAGAACAGACAAAAGCAAAGGCATGCTTTGCATCCCCAATCACCTAAATCATGATACAAGTAACATAATAAAATACATATGCGTTTTCTGCTGGAAAGAGATTGTGATCAGAGGTGATGTATAAGGATTACCGGCTGTGCATGTCCTCAGAAATCCTTACAATGGTGATAAAATCAAATTAATCTCTTAAAACCTCCTGCAGTAAAATGACCTTATTTACATAGGGTACAAGTCAACTGGAGATGAATTAGGTGAGCTCTGAAGACTTCATATTTCAGCAGTGTACACTGCCTGAAAGTAACAAGTTCCTGGTTTATGTAGGTGGTATACTCTAACCCTTTACCCTGAATTGCACATCTAAGAATTCCTTGCATACACACAAAGACTGAGTTAGAAAGCAAGCGCACATTTCCACATCTTAGGAAAGTACTGCAACTGATGTGGTGATGCTGAAACTTAACACACTTAAAACCCAATTCATTGTTGGGTTGAATATTTCCAGAAAAAAAGTGACAGGTGGAAATAGGAAACTGGACCTTCCTCCACTTGCAAAAAGACTGTGGGGTCCTGTGGTTTTGTCAGTGTTAACAGTGAGTATGTCTAGATTGCATATTCATAGAGTTTGTTATGATTTATATTGGTTGTTGCAACAAGACAACACCCATACACATTACCCGTGGGATTGCTGCAATCATTGTTTTATTGTATCATAGCACTATTTACAACTACACTGCAGGAATCAAAGTCAAGACTGAAGTCTAATATTGCAATATGAACCTGAAGACTTTTACGGCATGGGGAATGCAGACAGCATCTCTGAGTCTTGACCTGAATTCTGGGAGAAGACCTTCTGGAAAGCAACAGAGACATTTATGACATCCAGGCATATTTTTAGAAATGGCCTCTAATTAGTTACCTGCTATGTCTTTATTTTAATAAGAAATGGAGTAAACGTAAGAATTTCAGCACAATCTATTTTCTGTCACCAATGTGCCGCAGAAGCACATATGAAAAATAGGAAAATCAAATTTGGAAGACAGAATCTGAAGTGTTGCATCAATCTGATTAAACCAGAACAAGGTAGGTGGCTTGATCCTTGGGAAGCAGTTGTGATATTGCTTCTCCATTTTTATTTATTTATTTATTTATTTTTATTTTTTTTTCCTGTCAGGCAAAGGCAAAAACACCTTCTTAAATAGGCTGAAATTCCTAACCTGTTCTTTCACTACCACTCTTCCAGTACCTGTTAGCGCATCGAACAATTATACAGAGACCCTAACATACCATGCAACCTATGTTGGGAATATACAGTAAAAGAGTCTTATTAGCTGGCTCTATTAGCTGAAATGAGCAGGAGCAAAATAATTAGTGAGCTGAATTTTAGGTGTGGGGCATTACACATCCCACTGAGACGAACAGCAAAAATTCACGCTTCTTTTAAATGCTGTCAGAGTGTAGGCTGGGGAGGATAATACAGCACTGGGTTACACAAATATCAGGTACTGTGCAACCAGGAAAGCTGGAAACTTAAGCAACACCATAAAAGCTTAACATCTCAAGCTAAATTCTGCAACAAAGTCAGATTCTCTTGTCAGTGGGTAGCTGAAGAATCCCGGAAAACAAACAGCCATGCACACAGCATTACATCTCAGGTCTTTGCAAACTTCCCACAGAAATCTACTCTGAAGAGGGAGACTTTGGCCCTTGCACACCTCTTAGAATCATAGAGTCATAGAACCATTAAGGTTGGAAAAGATCATTTAGTCCAACTGTCCACGTACCATTAATATTGCTCACTAAACCATGTTCCTAAGTACCACATCTACCCTTTAAAAAAATAAAAAAATAAAAAAAAATCAGCCATTCCTGTTTTCATTTCCCTCTCCTGGCCTACGACTGTGTACAGTCTCAGTGTTCAAAGGAGGACTTTCTATAGCTACAAGTCTGTGCCTCTACTGTTGCAAACAACTACATAGAGTAATCCCCACCATCATTGACTCCAGATCCACTTTCGACTGTTAGTACTTTCCATACATCCATATACAGATTTATGTATTGTATCTTCATTTCTCGTAGCTCTTCCTTCTTTTTAAAAACAAGCCATAACAGCTACGAAGGACCAACCAGCAAAATGACATCCCTCCTTGTCACATTTGCCATCTCAGTCAGAGTTGTACTGAAATCCACAGGTTTTCCTCTGGATTTAAATGCAATGGGAAAAAAAAAAAAAAAAAAAAAAAAAAGGGGCAACTGAGACAAATAACACAGTGGAACACTTTGGGTTGACGATCTTACAGGCAAAACTTGACAGAGAGGGTAAGGGTTACTTCCAGGAGCTAGGTCTGTGACTACCACTTCTCTAGCCAGTAAATGGTAAAATCAAGTGCTACTCCTCACACATAGGCATTACTTTTCCCATGAGTAAGTACAAGGAAGGAATTTGGCACCCTGGGCAGGACTGCCACCCCTGCCAAACCTGCTGAAGCATAAAACAGCTTCCCCCAGGGATCCTCAGGTATTTTTAATTTTTCTAAATTGAATTGACAACACCATCTGCAGCATTTGGGCCTAGTGTCTAGTTATCCACCAGTACTGCAGACTTGACTTTTTCAGAAATGAATCAGAGTTGGATGAGGGGGAATTTGAGAATGCAGGAGTTTTTCCTGCCTGGGAAATCTAACAGTTAATTAGAGAAGAACCTTCCAGGGTTTTTGCAGGCAAAAAAAGATATGGGGGTCTGTATTCCCTCTTGCACAGAAAAATATATTGACAGATTTGCAGATAGGAAGCAAGCATGGATACTTGGCTAATTAACTCTTTCAAGTGGTTAGGCTTGTTTTCTCAAGCACAGTGTGATATATCGCCTTTGGAACCAAAGTTACTCTACCATCATCTGATTCTTTGCCAACCCTTACCAGAATGATCAGCTTCACTGATCATGTTCCCTACAAGTATGGTTCTATCCTTTCACTTCTCTAAAGTGATGGCATTGCTTCACTGACAGCAGAGAAATTGTTCTTAATTCACTTGTGTAAAAGCAGAACTAGATCGGAATCTCATTCTTTAGAAATAGTCAGAATTTCTCTTTCTTTGCAGAAAGAGGTAAACACTTTACTTTCATTAGCTGCTAATTCCAATTAAAAATGTTTGCAATTCATATCAGATTAAGTTACATATGAAAGTACAAGCATATATATTTTATTTATGTATTTAGTTTGCACTACTCTGGTTATAAATATTGATCTGTTTGGATCATTATCTGCAGTACAATTTTAAAAATAGAAAGATTAAATTCAATAAAACCTAAATTTAAGAATTGCTGTTTTAGGCTTTTAATACAGCAACTATCATATTAGTGAAGACCAGCTGGATTTCAGAATAAACAGCAAGCTATGAGGCTGTTTCCCAAAGCAGCTTCTGAAATAAAAGATTACAAGGGTATTATTCAGCTGTTATTAAGAATCATAGTTTCTCCTACTAGTTTACTAGTTACAAATTGCCTTAACAGAGTCAGTTTAAATGCATAATGTAGGGTAGCCACAAAAGCATTAATCTTAAAGGCAACATGAGTACTTGCACACATTATAAAGTCACCAGTGTGAATGGCACTTGGTGTTACAATTGGGCCAGACCTCAAAGAACTCTGCATTCTGTATCATCTAAGACGTATAAACACAGTGCCGTGACCACTGTCAACTAAATCCTTAAAAATGACAAGGGGATTGAAAGGTTAACGACTATCCATATGTCATTATCTTGCAAAGAACGCAGGAAACTCAGGTGGCCAGCAAAGCATACACAATGAGCAGGGGAAGGAATACAGAAACTCTCATTTTCTAGAGGAATAGAATAATCCATCTATGCAAGTTGAGGATCATAGCAGCAAAGGAAAAGTATTTGGTTTACTACCCCAGACCAAACAGAGTAAGGTGCTCTCCCCATGGGAGGAAGCTGCTAGCATCTCCACCCAGAAAGCAGCAGTTTGGATTCCTGTGCTCCTTCCACCTTCCAGCCTCTGCTCAGCAGGTCCATGAAGCGCATGGTCAGGAAGATGTGACCTGGCATACAGCAAAAAGGTGGGTAATAAAAAACAAATACCTAAAGTGGTCTAAAAGAACCCATCATATCAAGATCTGGATGAAAAAGCATTTATTGGGTTGACAAAAAATGATCAGTATTGACTACAATGTCTGGAAAAAAGATAAGCAGTTGGACATTTCACACATTATTCTCCTTCCTTTCCTCACCAACTGGATTTCCCACCTATTTTGTGGGAGTATTGCTGGCACAGTACAATGGACATTCTTATTCCCCATGGTATCCTCAAGGCTTTGGTTAATCATGATCAGAGCACACAATCTAGATGATACAGAATGCACAGTGAGAGCAGAGTTTGGAGAGAATCCAGGAAGGAAACATGATTTTGCCCAAGCTCAGCCTATAGCAGAACTGATACTGATGTTAATGGTCAGCAAAGAAGACAGGAGGGCAGATAGCTCAGAACAGCAGAAGAACTGAGCACCTACCACCTCACATGTAAATCTGGGTAAAGAAATAAGGTGGGACTGGAACCTACCTGTACTGGCACTTCCACAGCTGGTGGATAGTAGGTGCTGGGTAGCACCCTCTTGGTTATAACTCCCACATCTAACTGGTTCCAAATCTGCTTCTGAAACAGCTGGGCATTCGCTTTTACTCTGGATGGAATGAGAAAAGCCAGCCTAGCCTTTGCATGGTCTAGTATTACCCAGACAGCAAGTAGAGGTTCACAAAGTTTCCTACTTGCCGAGCTACAGACCCCTTAAAACAATCCAATGTGAATAAATGCTATTTAAATCGATAGTGTGCATTCACAGACAAAATTGGTTTAAAAATTATTACATGTTGTGGTTCACTGTGTCAAGACAGAACACATCATATATTTTAAAAAAACAAGCAGGTTTTCTTAAAATAATCAAACATTCAATAAAAGAGGTTTATTGTTGCTTTCTTTATTTGTTGAGCTGGGGGATGGTGTTTGCTTTTTTTAAAAATCTTTCTCTTGCAAGCTCAGCAGTGTTGAATTATCACAGGAAGGATATGGGAATTTGTTTTACTAACTTTAGTAAAAATTTGAATTGTCATTGAATTTAGTTTAATCCTGATTTAAATGTGAACTGCAGTGTATACATCTCCACACTTCTTCTATTGCCCTCTTGCATAAGAAAATACACTCCAGAATATGCTTATTAGACACGTAATGTCATTGAGAGGGTTTTAGAAGCAGAGATGTATAACAATTTTCTTTCACTGTAGTAGCTACATACTTCAAATGTGGGCAGCATTTACTTTACAATTATTAATTATTATGGCTGCCAGACACAATTAAAGGAGTTTGTGTTCTTCCTATGGCTTCCTTCGAACATTCACCACATAAGACCTTACTTAAATGGCTAAATTAAGAAGTAATATAGGGTAGCAATTACAAGATCTTTACTCCCCCAAACCCTTAAATAGTTTGCAAAAGAGGGCATTATTGACCTACATTGTTGTGAGGAGGAGAAGTGAAGGACAGAGAGTTTCAGGCAAAAGTCTTTGTCCATTTAAGGTGGTTTTGCTTGTAGTTATTGTACATGGAGAGCACAAGCGTTTCCAAAGGCTTTTCACAGCACAGTCAAAAGACTTTCAAAAAGCTTTCAACAAGCTCCCTCTCAAAAGGCTTTTAATAAACATATTCAAAAATGTCCCACAAAGAGGAGGGAAGAGTGAGAAGACAAATTTGTTAACAGTGCTAAATTATTCAGGGCAGTGGAAATTAACAGATGCTGTAAAGTTATATAGAAAGATGGCATAATAGAGGAGGATAAAATGAAAGCTGAAAAGCAGTGTTGCTAAATGTGCAGTGGTGCACCTAGGAGACAAAACCTCAACTTGATGTGTGCAACAATGGGCTCTGAACTAGCTGCTGCATCTCTGGAACAAGAACTCCCAGTCAGAGCAGCTGGTTCTGTGAAACCATCAGTTGGCCTGAGAAAAAAATAATGGGATCCTAGGAATTACTAGGACAGAAACACAGAACCAATCTGAAAACATAATTATGCCTTTGTATAAACCCATGGTGTGCCCACAGATGAACACTGCCTGCAGTCCTGGCTTTCTGATCAGAAGGGTTGTAGTGGGATGAGAAAAAAATGCAGATAGGGGTATCACATAATAAAGTGAACAAGAAACTCTGAACAAGAAACAACCAGATTAAAAATTTTGTGAACAGAGACAACCGAGGGTAGATATGACACAAATGAACAGAAATGACAATGTCATGGAGAAGATTATTAGGAAACGATTACCTTGATTTCCTGTAATGCAAGAAGTAGGGGAGAAGAAATGAAATTCTCAGGTGACAGGCTGAAAACAACAACAACAACAAGGTATTTTTTCAAGTATCACAGTTAAACTGTGAAATTCCTTGCCCAAGCATATTCTAAATATAGGAAACTGTTACAGGTTCAAAAATCAACAAAGCCAATTTATGGAAGCAAGTCCACCAAGCCTGCTAAGCTCGGAAAGGGCTTTAATATCCCAGGACATTGCTAAGCTATGGATTGCTGGAAACAGAGACAGTATACGAGGAAAGAACCACTGTATGCTTGCCCTGTTGTTACAACTTCCCAAGACATTTGGAACATGACTACTGCCAAAAAAAGACACAGGCTAGATGGATTTTACTATCCTTCCAAAATATGCCTCAGAGGTCTGAAGAGACAGCTCTGTAAATAAAAGTGTTTGTGCTGCTGTAGTTACTTGTGTTGTTTATTGTGGTCAACAGGTTTGCCCAAAGAAGCCCAAAGGATCCCTGACAGAGTTTGATGCCATAGACAATGTCTTCATCTATGAATTATATCATCTTGGATGGAAGGTGGAAATCTTGACCATACTGAAATCAGCAAGAGTTTTGGCATTGCCTGACAAGGGGCAATGGATGCAAGTTGCAACATAGGAGGTTCCGCTTAAATATGAGACAAAACTTTTTTTTTACTATGAGGGTGACAGAACACTGGAACAGGCTGCACAGGGGGGTTGTGGAGTCTCCTTCTCTGGAGACATTCAAAACCCACCTGGACACATTCCAGTGTGACCTGATCTAGGGGTTCCTGCTCCAGCAGGAGGATTGGACTAGAGTATCTTTCAAGGTCCCTTCCAATCCCTAACATTCTGTGATTCTGTGATTCTGTGAAGCAGGATCTTACCTCATGTTCCCTGAGTCCCAGGGCTCAAGTACTCCCACTAACATCAGGGCTCCTCCTGGTGACTGCCTGAATTTTCAGCATGAAAGAACAATGAAATTTTCAAAGCACAGAATTTTGTAACAAGCTCTTCAACACAAAGTGGGGGTAAGAGTTTAAGAACTGCAGGAACTTTATACTAAAACAGCATACAAGAGTGCACTAACACAGCCACTGTGGAATTGCTCTGCTTTAGTCACTCTTGTCAATACCTTGGCTCTGTTTTAACATTCAGATAGCTGAGGTTGGAAAATGAACCCGATTTTGAATCTTAAAGAGGGAAATGGAAAATGTTTTATAGGCTTTCATGTTTTATTTGAAGATTATCATAAAGTGAGATTTTTCATGTTGCAGACTCTCAAACATAAACCTTTAAGACTGCTGACAATCATCACAAATTTTTCAGAGAATGATCTGGTCTATATTTGCATTAGAGTAGAAAGTATCAGAACTTAAGTAAAAAGTCCGCCTTTTAAAATGAAAAACTACCTCTAAGTGAACAAAGTCTTCCTGGAAAAAAAAAAAAAAAAAAAAAAAAAAAAAAAAAAAAGTATTTATACAGATTCTGTTGGAGCATTTTCTTTGTCCTTTAAAAACCTTTGATTGAAAAGATTATTTGATTTTTTAAAATGAACATGTTAGTGGATTTCAAAACACATTTCATATAGTACTGCTTAGGGGCTGAAACACAGAGTTATAAAATACAGAACGAGCAATCAGCCCTGTGAATCAATATACATTTGCCATATTAATATTTACTTCATCCATATAAACACAATAAAAGAATGAAAATAGAATCACTGCTCGCAAGGAAAACCTCTCCATAAGGCAGTGTTTTCTGAACATACCTGACATGGCCCATATATTAGCAAGTCATTTCAATATTTCTTTAGGAACAGCAATTTGCTTAATTGTGTCTGAACAAGATGGTTGGAAAATGCTGAGACAGAGAGAGATTTTTATCCATGACAATTCATGAGGTAAACTAATCTTTTCTTGATGGATGAATCAGATTTTTGGAATTCAAGTCTAAATCCAACAGATGATGTTACTCTGCTGAGAGTTTTAATAAGAAGAAGCAGGGAATGAGGAGAACTATATAGCTAAATCATTGTAACTAGACAGTTGGAAAGGCAGAGACAGTTTGCACTTGTACCAACTTAGATCTCATGAAACCATGTAATGGAATAAAAACCTTAACAAAGAATTAAAACAAAGATGGAGGGCTTTAATTGAAAACTTGATCAATTAGCACAGAGGCCATAAGAAGGAGGCAGCAGAGCATGAAATTTGATTAAACAGAACCATACGTCCTACTTCATTTTCAGTGATGTCGCAAAACTGATGACCTTGAAAAGAGAAGACATTAGAAGGGTGTAAAATAGCAGTTATCTCAATGCTGGTTAAAATAGAGAACCGATAATAAATATTGTACAGTAAGGAAGCCTTAAATTAAAATCACATACATATTCAGAATGGAGAGATAGGTAGTCATAAATTGAAGTAATTGACATGCAATCCAAATTTATTACAATGGATCCAGGCAAGAAGGAATGTAAGGAAGTGCCCCAACTTCACAAGTCTGACAAATGGCGCAGATCACATTGTAGCTTGTTGGCTACTCAGATTATTTTTTGACAGCAGGTGCAATTGTATTACATTGCATGATCCTGTTGTAGTCAGAAAAGTAAATTAAATTCCAAAGATACACAGCACCTACAGCTACATGACACTGGAGTCACGTTGTGATTCTTCTCTGTTTTGCTACAAAGGAAATAATGACAGGACACCCCTTCAGCCATTTGGCACTGCTATAAACCAGCAAAAACCTGCCTCCTTTTGATAGCTGAGGTAGGAGGTGAACTTGATAACCTGCATTGAAAACAACGATGTCTTTGTTCCTGTTGCAAACAGGTGTGGCTGCACGGTCTGTCTTCCTGCTTACCACAGGACATACTCACCCACCCGTCCACACTCTCATAGGACCACATGCAATTACACAAACAGATTTCTAACAGCTATCCAGAACAACCAGCATGGGACTTATGTCTTGAGCTGCATTTCAGCTTTATGCTAACTATGAATAGCCTTTCTGGAACAGAGTTTTCCCTTTAACGATTTTGAACAACTTGGACTGACAGGGAGACTTTGTACAGGTCCAGCACTTTATGTTACGTGGCCATGGTGTTTTGATTCTCTACAGTGCACTTTAAAATTAGATGTAGTCATGTGGAAATACAGCTTAAGTGATTCTGAGGTGGATTTTTTCCAAAGTGGCATGTCCTTGCAGCCACTTAGAGCCAGCAGGATTTGAATGAGGCCAACACAGAGAGCTTTTGAGAATTCCACTCATTGTGCACTCCAAAATAAAACAAAAGCATATGTATAGATCTAGTGTGATAGTTTTGCCATCGCTGTTCTTCCGATGAAAAATGTTATGGATAAAGGTCCCTTATAAGAAACTTGAAAAACTTTTGCTTAGCTTGAAGAGGACTGACAACTCACCCTGCTGTTCACACGTATTGCTGATCTCCTCCCTACAAAACAAACAGAGTGTGGAAGGATAATATTAATATCATGTCATTTTCTGTTACAAAGTTAGAAAGCCAAAGAAAGAATATATATATTTTATGACAACAGGAAGTGAAAGGAATTTGTGCACGTCATGTAGCATTAAATGTCTCGCTGTGGTCTCTGAAAAGAACTAAATTGGTTAAACACAATGAACTAGATTATCGTTACTATACACTGGCACTCCTTTCTTCACTGGACTATTCCCTCCAGAAAGAAGAAAGGAACAAGCACTGGTGTAACACTGATTTGCAGTGGTCATAGCACCAACACATCCTGTCCTGGGTTACCAGCGCAGAAGACATGAAACACAAATGAGAACATAATGAGAACATGAGAACATATGAAACACATATGAGGAATGTTTAATTCTGCTCAAATCAATCATGAGCAATTTTGCTTTTCATCTGTTCCCTCATTTTTAATTCTCTGATAAACAAACCACAAATATTTTTGCCTGCAAACTTCCCAGTCTGACCTTGTGGGGTCCCTCCTAAACCTCTGTTCCCTAACTTAGCGAGAAACAGAGAATGAAAGCTTGCAAACACTGTGCATTTGTTCTGATACATTTGTTTACTCTTTACTTGGGCTGGAACAGTACAAGCAGAGGCCCTGATATTCCATTAATGCTGCATTCTTTTTATCTTCTGTTCTTCTTCAGTGCGTGCACAGCCTTGCCTCTCCAAAGAAATGAAAGACACCACCATCCAGTCCCTTAAACACTCATCTAAACAACATCAACATGCAAGGAGAAGGAGTATTATTTATGTAAATTGATTTTCTTTCCCTTTTGTTCAAATGAAGCTTACACCAATTTGTATCAATCTTGTTTCTTGGTGACCATGGCTATTTGTCTTTCTTTCTTTTTTTCATTTCTAGCATCTGGTTCCTTTCTAAATTTCATATCATGCATGAGAGGCATAATGTATTTATTCAGAGATAGCACTATAATACATTGCACTAAATTAAGTGTGCTGCTAAATACTACTTTTTTGACAGCCAAGTGGGATATGGGAATAAACATTAAAATATTAACATTCGTGGGCTGGTGAGAGGCGGTGCAGTCTGTTCATGCAACCATCTTACAAAAGAAAAACCTAAGGAAACCAAGACTTAGTGTTGTAAAATATTAAAATAAGCAAAATTGATCATCTATTCACATTCCTCAGAATTCAGAAGCACCAGGAAAAGACCACTACTATGTTTTAGATGTGCACTGCTGAAACATGGGCAATAGGGACGGAAGAAGCTTGAGTTGCTTCCAAGAAGGCACTTTCCTTGTCGAGCACGCACAGCTTTTGCGCTGCCCGGTAGCTGCTTGTAGGATGTAGGTCCCAGGAAGATAGAGTAACATATGAGAAAAGACTCTCATATGAGAAATCTCTTTGCTAGCAGAGAACACAAAATGAATAGAGTTTATCCCAAGAAGTTTAGCAGATGCTGAGTCTGCACACAATCACTACAATCGCCAATTTCTGTTAGCCAGGTACTTGCAGAGACCTCACACACTTATAACACAACAGTGTGGAGCTCCTTCTTCCTGGTAACAAGCACAAGTTCCTTCCTCAGCCTTCAGAGAAAGCCCAGAGAAAACCCCTAGCACTTCCCTCTGTGGGACTAAATGGCCAATCATATTATTTATTTACTGAAGACTTGCCACATTCTTAAGCCAGTGGGAGGATGCTTTCTGTGGATGCCACATGATAGTTCTGATATAGAAACACCATATGGATTGTTAGAACTGGTGGTTTGCTACAGATATTGCAGGTTTTGTTAAAAGAAAATAAAACAAAAACAATGCTCACAGCATTTCTGGGACAACATAAAACTTTGAGTCAATGCAAAACAGAAGAACATGGGAAAGTAAGAAAATGGGCTTGGGAATAGAAAAATCAGGAAGAGGAACTCTAGGATTCATTCCCAAACAGTCCTTAAACCCCAAAAGCCAGCATCATCGTGCATCCTGTGAAAGACACAGATGAGGAACAGCTGCATTGCATTTTGCTCTTCTCTGGGGATATGCACTAGCCAACCAGCAATCACTCTATACCTTTGCTTCAGCCCCAACAGACAACAGGAGGAATGCATGGGTCCTAAAAACTTGTTGCAAGTTCATGGGCAGTCAAAGACTAGTCTTGAGTCTACTGTCTTTCAAACCCCAGCTTGCCTTGTGTCCAAAGTGTGCTGAAGGAAAGGCTATTGCAAGGCTCATTTTATCCTCTGCAAAGTTCCCGCAAGCAGGCAAGTCTTAGAATGGTCCTGATGTCGTGTGCAGCCAGGCAGCATAGGAATTATGGGCCGCCTGGCTCACAGGCATACAGTAATGAAGATGGACAAACAAGCTAGGTCAGCATGTCAAGTAATGTCAAGTAATGCAGACCAACAGGAGAAGCTTTGTAGATGGAAACAGCTGGTGCTTAGTAACTGATATCTGCATGAGCTGCACTTGAGAGCACTTGTACTTCAAACTAGCTTTACCTAGACTGCACTGAGCCCATTGCCTTTGAATCATGACTGGAGCACAGCTCCTGATTTGGCTTCATCTGAAAAGAATCCACTTTGAACAACTGGTCCACAATGTGAAAGCTTGCTAAGTGTGAACAACAAGGAGATTAACTCCAAAACCAGTCAAAAGTAAACCGCTAATTTAAATGCATTCTGGACTTTTTTCTAGAAGAAAAGTTAGGGAGTTTTCAGCCATTTCAGTGACCTGAGCTGGTTTGTATGTTATCCCACTAACTGTGGTGGCTTCTGTACTTCCCATTTACAAAGCTTCACTGGAGAAAGGGTGTTTCATAGACCTGTAGCTGTTATACAAATTGCATAGCAGAGTTTATGATACGCAGTATGACTCTAGCAATATTCTTGGTCATATCTGACACCAAGTTAGGTATTAATATCAATTTAGAACCGGGGGCTGTGTCTCACTATCTGCTTAAACCGTGTTATTGAGTAGAATCTGGTATCTTGGCTGTGAAATATGTGATAAGCATATTGTGGGATATTGGGCAAGAAACCGTAATGTGAAGTTGGGTAAATGAGGCATTTCAGTTCTTAGTTTTCTGCATTCATTTTTTTCAGATATTTCCATCCCAATTAAACCACTACTGATGTTCAGTTTTTCTCACTAAAAGCCAAGTAGGTTTATTAAACTTATTACCAACAGATTTGCTTGTTTTACTGGTTAGCTGTTGATCTTTCACTCTGCTTTCACTTAGCTGGTAATTTACTAATCTTATTTATTATGTCAAAATTATCAATGTTATTTTAAATATGTTACTTGAAAAAATTGTGAGTATCAGTCATATGAATTTTTTCTTTCAAGTGGGCACAGCAAGCCTTTTGATTTTTCCCACTTATTTTTATCTACTATAAGGCTTTAATTGTAGTAGTTCTTATGAAAAATTCAAGAACTACAGCTATGTTTTTCACTGCAGCTTCTAATTTATGATTCACCACTTTTGGAATACCAATCTCAAGATACCCTGGAGCTAATTTTCAGAGGTGCTGAATGCCCACAGCTGCTCATGGCAGCTGCTGGATGCTAGTCTGTCTTGAGATTGGCAGAGGGATGCCATGTTAAGCACTAGTGTACATGGATCTGTGAGATAGTATTGCCAGTGGCCCTTTGTCAATCCTGACCAGAGGGAATTGCGTCTTAAGAGTAGACTGAACAAATTAGGAGACAGCACAGGTTTGAACACAAGCCATTCCACAATAGGTCTCAGTTTATTAATGCCACAGTCATGAATGACACACCTCAACCCATCTTCAAAGACATTAAGCATTCAAAATAGCTTGGAGAGCCAAATAGCTTAGAAAGCACATTTCTAAATAAGCAACCTCTCTTATTGCTCATAAAAATGTCTACATGGGAAGGTAGTTTGGAGTACCTAGCTTAAGCCCGGATTAAGAAAATGCATCTGCACTCTTATTCTTTGTTCTGTACTCCTATTCTACCAGTACCACATAGCCTGGTACCTGGGTTTCCAGAACATGACCAGACAAGGTCTCACAGCTATTTTCTTCTTGTCTACTGCAGACAGAGTTGTGGCCACCCCTGCATTGTAATTTCTTACTCTGTCTTTCCACAGCACTAACTTTCCTGTGAAGAAAAGACCCATGGATGAAAAAATAGCTTGGTTGCTACATCTCTTTAGTAACTGGTCATTCATTAGCCCTGCATCTAAGCCAAGCAGAGTTTCTGATACTGGCACAAGGCCCTCACGAATCTGATTGAGACACATTTCTACTATAAGGAAGACCCGCCAGCAGTAATGCTTTGCAGCCACTGCCAGGCAGAGTCAAACATGTACTGTTGCTTAGATTGAAGGAATCAAGCAAAGACTTATGCTAATATAGGTTTTCTTAACTGATAATGTATGGTCAAAGCATTTTCCAGAGAACTGTTTCACACTGGGAAATGTTGAATTAAAATAAACACATGCCAGTTTCCATCCCAGAATTGAGAGAGAAGTATCAAATTGAATAATGTTTCCCCTTAAAAGTATCAAATTGAATAATATTTCACCTTTTGCTTTGATTCAGTCATACTGAAACCTTGTGTTTTGATAAGTTGAAAGCATTTAATTTCACTTTGTTATTACCTTTAATTTATAAGGTTTCATATTCTTTATGTATTATTGTTAATACTTTAGCTTTAACATAATATTCTGTTTCAGCATTACTGAAATAAAACTGTTCAGAGTTTCAGAAAAAAATAGATCAGAATGTTTAGCCTAATTGAGATTTTCATTGTAATTGAGAAAGAAAGCACATTTTGGAACTCCACAATATCTTGTGGGTTAGTACTTCCTGAGTTGTTCTGCTCCTGGGTCTTTATTAATGTTAAATGTAAATAAGAAATACGAGCCAGCGCCTCTAGAGGATGACAATGCAGGATTACTAAATCTTGATTCAGACACTATTTCTGTACCTTCACACAGGAACAAGAAGCTGTACTTGTTACCAAAGTTCAACACATCCCATAATCATGTCAATTGCCATTATATATAAATATATGCATATATGCATATATCATTCTTTCACAATAACATCAAAATGCTGGATGGTAATTTTAACTGCACTTTACAATTTCTTTTCAGCCCTAAAAGGTTCTAATATCCATCAGAAACATTTACAGAAATGTGGCTTGCAGGGATTATTTAATCTACCACTACAGTTCAGACACCTCCGGCATGAAATTTGGCAACCGTTCAGCAGCCTTATCACACAGGAAACTAGAGCTGAATGGGCAATTTACAGGTCAAGATATAATTACCCACCAGAGATGAGATCAGAATTGCAAGATTAATACTAATAGCATAATCAGAACACAGCAAGGTAACATATGTCTGAGGCAATCATCTCTATGGAGATGCCTCTTCTCAGCAATGTAAAAGAACTCCTCTTCAAGAAGAGCTGGTAAGACCCTGTCTCGCTTGCTTCTTATGGTGGCAGGCAGAGATATTTCTACATGGTACATAAGTTAGAAGTTTGCCTGTACAGCCTGCCTTTCAATGAACAGCTGTGGGTTTTAATGTCACTTAATTCCATTAATGTTTTGTGGTCATTCCACAATTTAAGATCTTGCATAACTTCGGGATCTAAAACATTGCTGTGATCTTCTACCTCACATCCCCTTGCATTCTGGCTTTGCTGGAATACAACTGAAGGTATTTAGTAAAAGGAAAATGTCAAATGCTTGTGCATTGCATCCTCCCCTGCAAGCACAGCATGAAGACTCTTGTCAAAGAACAGTGCAGAGTTTATTATGATGCTACATTTGCAACTCTGAGTCAATAAACTAAGTCACACCTGCCACACATACATAACGCAGGTGGGACCTTTCCTTTCCTCTTGCCAATATTAGGTTCTGTTAATCCATATACATGTGGCCAAATCATCACTGGATATTCCAATCGCACCTGCATTACTCAGGATCTTGGCTTCAGACCACACGGTTAATACGACAAAGAGGTTTTTGTGCATTGAGTATAGTGTGCGCGTTGAGAATGGACTTCACTGTGCTTCTCTGATTGGTCACTGACAACCACACACAGCATAAAAGAAATGGGATTTTTTTAACATAGGTCAAAATCATATTCACTTGAGTTTCTTCATTTTTGTGGCTTAATTATTTAAAGTGCCAAGGCTTAAATGAACTTCTGAAAAATGAGATATCATTCTAGCAGGAACACCATTACTATACTCAGAGTTAATGTCCCACAGGTATAGTCATTCTGACACTTTGTTTTGATTCACTCATAAATTTCCAAGGAAACACATTTGGAACTAAAGTTTTCCATATTTGGTGACCTTTCACATACCCATTTTGGTTTTGTATTGTATATTTTGACAATATGAACAGGAATGTTTCAAACATTACCATCAGGAAAGCGGAAACAGAGAAGATGAACATTTTTGCTTATAGAAAAAAAAAAAAAAAAATTGTACTTTTTTTTATGAGTTCTGGCATCAGAAAGACATAAAGCTGAAAAATTGAAGAGAGTTCACATTGAATATTCTTGTGAATGAGTGCCTTGATGTAGGTAGGTCTAGGCTGTTAAGGGGCTCTTTGAGCACACAGAGAATACATATTGTTTTACATAGGAAATAAGTCTTTAACACATCTCATTCCAAGTCCTGCCAAATCCTGCCAAAGTAGGGGTCTTTTCAATCGTTATAGAAGAATATAGGTTCAACAGAAATAAAGCCATAAATGGTATCTAAATTTTGTAGGGAAAAATAAATAAATAAATAAAAATAATATGTTTCACTTCTGCAGGGACTCAAAGGATTTGTCCCTCAATACTTTTGGCTCTTTGGCAGACCCTATCTCTGGGTCTGCACCATGCCTGTGAAAATGCAGCGCAAACCTTAAATGTGTCTATCACACTACTGCTCACTGTGCCTGCACAGAGCAGGAGGGAAACTCCAGCTGGAATGCCAGAAGAGACTGGAAATCTTTGCTTTAGCTCTTAATATCTTAGTATCTTAATATCTTAATAATCTTAGCTCTTTGCTTTAGCTCTTAAAGTCTTCTATACTTCTCATTTAAAGAAAAATGAGAAGTTGTTGGCTTGAAGTGGCTGGCTTCTTTCTGGTAAGAAAACTTGAGCGTGTGGCTCAGCAAGGAGGCAGTTCCCAGCCTAGACAACACTGTGAGGTGGGATGAGCTTTGCATTAGTTTTACATGCTGAGAAGATTAATGAAATTATGGCTGTACCTGGTTGTTCTTATATAGCATAATATTTAGCACATTGCTCTCTGAAGTTTGAAATTTCTTTTGGTGAGATTAAATGAGACTATCAAGGGCACATTTTCAATGCAAGAAATGCACACTGAAAGACCCATTACCTTTAATGGAAGCTGCAAAATTCAGGCTGCGTACTTACTCCCTAAAGTTGTTAATCCTTTTTCCTACTTTTCATCTACTTTCAGTAGTAAGGTCCCTACATGTATATTAGAAATTCACAATGGAAATCTTCAAGGCAGTTTCCATGAACATGTATAATTACAGGATGCTTTTTTTCCAATTTTATCTTCATAATTGTGCTTTTCTTGACTTACTTTTTCTCAAAGTCTATCTGTCAATATGCTGTACATTCAGAAATATCATTATTTATTGATGTTAACAGCACTCTTTGCTGTGTCACAAGCTATTGTTGCAATGGGATATGTAGATTAGCACCATTTGTACTGTGCCACATGATAAAATAGCTAATTTAATATGGGTGACGTCTCTTCTGTTTGTATGCTACTACTGGGATACAAATATCTTTCCCTGAAGTGATTGATTTTTTGTTGATGAAAGCTTATTGGAAATCCTAAGACTCCAGAGGCTATTCAGCTGATGGCTCTGAGTCCTGAAGATGGATTTTAAAATACATTATTTCTTTATTTCAATTTGCAAAAGAGGCACTGAGAATCAGATCCTCCTTTAAGACAACATGGTAAAAATTAGACACAAACTTAAGAGTGGTTGATTATGAGAAGCAATTCCATTTGAGCCTTCACATATGATTGACATAGTCTATGCTTTGATAAGATTAAAAAAATCTCCAGAGATAATCGCTCATAATGAATCATTTATTACGTACATCTTAATTCTAGAAGGGTTAAGGATGAGTGAGCATGAAAGCCAGGGACAGAGCTTTGTGAAACCCACAAATACTCCTTGTAGATATTTATATGTGTCTTCAAGCAGCTCTGCATTAAATACAGGAGTCAAGGACAGATAGCACTTTTCCTAAACAATGTGTGCTGTGCAAAAAAAGTGGCTCACATAGATCTGAATTCTGCTACAACCCCAAAAACCAAGGTAGGCAAGAACAGGAGAAGCACCAGCAACACAGCTGCAGAGCAGAGATCCAAGGCAAAGCAACCCTTCCTCTGTGCCACACAATAAAGGCAGAGAATGAGAGCAGGCAGCCCGGCTGTAGCCCATCCCCTTATTCACCACAGGGCTGAAAGGAAAGCACTTTGCACAGGAGGTTGGGAACCACTACAGGCTGGTACATCCTCTGATATGCCAGAGGATACATATCTCTGGCTTACTGTGCTGCCTCTCTCATTTTATTCACACTTGGATTAATAATTCTATTCTGTAGGGTTTGTTCCAGGGCAAAAAGCACCAAGAGGTGTTTTACATATAAATATGGTACAATTTTCTTTAGTAGCACCATCAGACTAAAATTTTCTGCTCTAGAACTAATTATGCATTTGGCAAATATATATATACGTGTGTGTATTTATATATATATTTGCATAGAGTCTTAAAAGCACAGTGTCTTCAACTGCTATTTGCAGGGTCACATTCCAAAATTCAAACTGGCTTCATGAAACATAACAGGAAGATTTTGTAGCTAAACTGTTTGCATACCTTTTTACAAGCTGGCATATGAGCAGTCAGCAGGTGCCCCTCCAGAGTGACAGGCATGATGTACAGCTCTTACAGCCATACAACACTTACAGTCATAAACACGGCATGTTTTACAGGCTGCCTGATGACTTAGACAAAGAGCCATCATAATAACTTCCCTGGCTCCATAATAGCTCCATTTACAATTAGTGTTAGGAGGCAACACAGCTCAGTTCTGTGTCAGGAGCTGGTATGGATTTAGATCTGACAGTCTGGTGAACAAAATGTGCCTGGGTGACCATCTGCAGAGATTCATGCTCCCATTTTACACTGCTGGTTACTTGAATCATTTTAAAAAAAAAAAAAAAAAAAAAAAAAAAAAAAAAAAAAAAAAACTTGTTTTGGTGTTGTTGGTGAGGTATTTTTGTTTGTCTGTTTGTTTTCTGTTGGTTGGTTGCTTGTTTTTTACCTACATAATTTGGTTGTAGTACTCCTCTTAAATCTTCAGACAATGCTGAAGACAATTTTAATAGTCACCTTTTATTATCTGAGCCCTGTGGCCGAATGGATTTTTTCTTTCATGAATGTGAAAAATGCCAGAAATTTCTGCAGTAATTAGGTACAGTTGGGGTGAAGTGAAGGATTGCAGGGAACTAGGTTAGATACAGGGGGATGTGTCATTCACAGACCAGCCTAGGTCATACTCCCAAGACTGGATTTCCATTACTTGGGGTGAAAAAAGTACTTACATGACAGCAGGATATTCTATTAAAATGTGTGAAAATATAGATCATAATCAATAGCAATTTTCTGCTAATGGCACTGTCTTGCTTGGGTTTGGTCACAGGTCCTAGACTAGTGAGCAGAAGCAGAGGTTCTTCCCCTGAGGCTCGTGATATGCCACACGACTGTGTTTCCTGCTTCAGACCTGTGTGCGTTACAAATTGCCCAGTATAAAACAACTATCAACAGGAGCTGTGCTCCAGAAACATCTTGTGTGAAAGGTGCATAAGATAGGCAAGTGGTTTAGAATGTATTTGATGTTCAAAAGAGATGCATGTAAGAATTGCATTTTTTTTTTCTCTCCTGTCTAGTATTGAAATGCTTGGTCATTGCTATTTGTTCTCTCATCTACAGGGTATAAACAGCATACCCTGTCTCTCTCTTTCTACATTTCAGGATCAGGAGAAAGTTATTTCCTACACAACTAGAAACCTTCACCAAAATATGTGCAAGAACATAGAAACAAGAAGAATATTCCAGCTTGCCAGAAATTAGTGAAAGGAAAACAGGAAATTGTTCCTGTTTATCTTTCACTGTGTTTTATTTGTTTACTTGTTTGCTTTATGAATGATATAAAAACCTTTTAAAAGGTTCTTCTACACCTGCTCATTATCTAAAACAAAGCATAGATCACCATTAATGTCACTTTAAAAAGACTGGAATGTGGAATTATTCTAATTTGATGGGCAAAAGTACTATCTGCTATGAAAAAGAGAGCAGAAAATTGCGTGTTGAACATACTAAGGAAGTCATCAAATTAAAAGAAATCTATTTTTCTTCTAGAGATCAGAATAAATAAATGAGATGCATTCACAAAATAAATATATTAAGCACACAACTGCTAGTGCACATGCATTTTTCCTAACAACATAATGGAATATAATACAAGTGCGTAGAAACAATGAGAACAATTGTACACATATTAGATGTGTGTGCCCTCGTGTGTCTGTGTGTGCATTCTATAAAATATTTCAGGTGTCTTAGGCTAAGCATTTAATCATTTGAAAAACACAAATAGCATATCCTAAAATAACTAGTAAAAGGTATCTAAGTCCTATAAAAGAGGTTTTTAATGCTTTTTTTTCTCACACTGGCACATCCTAATAACAGAAACCATCGCACTGAACTGAGTGACCTGTGTCAAACTGACATTAAAATTTCTTATCTGGTTATTGTACAGGTCTGGAAAGCCACAGTCTGGTAGGTCATTCTCTGAATCATAGAACCATAGAATGGTTTGTGTTGGAAGGGACCTTACAGACCACCCAGTTCCAACCCCTGCCATGGCCAGGGACACCTCCCACCAGACCAGGTTGCCCGAAGCCCCATCCAGTCTGCCCTTGAACACCGCCAGGGATGGGGCATCCACAGCTTCTCTGGGCAGCTTTTGCCAGGGCCTCACCAACCTCTGAGTAAGGAAGTTCATCCTAACATCTAATCTAAATCTCCCCTCGTTCAGTTTAAAGCCATTACACCTTAACCTATCATTCCATTCTCTGACGCAAAGTCCCTCCCCAGCATTCCTGCAGGCCCCCTTTAGGCATTGGAAGGCTGCTGTAAGGTCTTACCTCTCTGTAAGGTGGAACCTTCTCTTCTCCAGGCTGCACAATTCTAACTCTCTTATATAGCAAGTAAAAATCTGGCCTTTCATGTAGTCTTCACACCACTTAAAAGTGAGTGAAATAATGACAACAGTCTTTTGTGGGACCACAGAGAAAAAGACATCTTGTTCTGCCCACATTTTCCAAGAGTAGAGCTCAGGAAAGGAGTCAGAAATGAGATAATCTTCCTCAGCATTAGCCAAGGGCACTACTACACATCCATGTCCTCCTCACTGCCCCTCTTCCCCTCAGCAGATGGTCACCCTCATCTTCAGCACCTGAAAGGTCCTCCCCTACAACTTTTAGGCATGTTAACTGCTGGTTGATGTGTATGAGGCTTCAAAGAGCCTCATTATGTAGGAACAGTGTGTGAGTTTTTGGGGGGCTGTCGCAAGGAATCTGAGACCCCAGGCTTGAGAGCACTTATAAAAGAGGGAAAATATATTCACATGCACACAACCATTGCTGCTGAAGATTTGCATAAAATTATCCAGACACAGAAACCCTAGATCCTTTCCTTAAAATAGCTCTTGCCATACTTATCTTTAGGGACTTTTCACCATGTGGATGTAATTCCTTAATTAATCACTTCATCTTCTGTCTACAATCCTGCAAACCTCTTGGCAGATCTGTTATAATACAGTTACATATTCATATGATCCACGCTTTGTCTTAAGTCAAATGTGCTTTTTATTAATAACAATGTGGATTATAATCACAGTTCTTTTCTTCTGGAAGTACTAGCTCACCAACACGCCTAGGCAGCATAGATAGCTGGTTAATAAAAAAGGTAAGTAACAATTAGGTTGAGTCTTCAGATGAAGACACATTTAAGCATACGTGCCATTAAATTTACATCTATCCAGAAACTAAGCTACTGCACATTGTTGATAATTAAGGTAAGCATTTACCTCTGTAAGGTAAAATAAGGAAAACAAGTATTCATACTTTTCTACAAACATTGATATAGATGCAGCTATTCTGTCAATGGTGAAGGCTTTATCACATGATTTAAGTGTTTAAGGCCAGGCTGGATGTGGCTTTGAACAGCTGAGTCTAGTGGGAGAAGTCCCTGCCCATGACAGGCAGGTTGGAAATGGGTGATCTTTAAGGTCCCTTCCAACGCAAATTCCATGATTCTATAATTCTATGACTTCGGTTAGGTGTACTGCCCAGGGCAGATGGAAAGGATGCCTGGTGTCTGTCACAAACATTTGCTGACCAAAATTATAGCAACCAAGAAGTTGATCTCCTAGGTCCTCATCTAGAAGTACAGTTGCAAAACAAGTTTGCATATGTATTTATTTAACAATTTGAAAAAGCAATCCTCCAAGTAGCCATCAGCCTGCACAGGCATGCATGCAGGTGCAGGTACACACATCACGTATAAACACAAAGTAAAGAGGTGAACACGAAGCTTTTTGGGCTCAAGTTTCAAATGGGAGAAGGTGGGATGTCTAGAAGTTTCAAGACAATCAAATGACACATTCTATGAATAATAAGTAACACTAAACAACATTTTACCCCACAAGTGCCTTCCTATTAATCTAGTTATCAATATTGCTTTCAGCTCTGTGATATCTAGATGCCAGAAGACTGTTAAGGACATAATGACACTCTCCTCCATCTTTTCATCTTCCTCCTTCTCCTCCTTGAGCTAGAGCACTGGAAAAAAAAAAAAAAAGTGTTGATTTTTGGGAAGCTAAATCAAAGGAACAAGCATGTCTGACAGATCTTTCTGGGCTGATACCCTAATTGCTTGATAAAATAAATGTTGCAGCTGACATAAAACAGGATGTTGTTTTGCATCCTGAGATTAGAAATTTCACTATTATGGTAGAAGTTATGAGATGATGCTTGTAGAAAAAGATGTGCTTACTTGAGTAGCTTTGGCAGCTAGCGTGATTTGGCTGCTGTTAAACTAGTGTGAATGCCACAAGATTTGGCTTTATTCCTGGCTTGTTTTGTGAACTTGCCCAAAAGTCATCATTCAGTCTTGTCCTTTTATTTTTTTTTTCCTCAATGGTACCAGTGGAGGGACTGTCCAGGTATAACTTTGCAAACTACCTAATATAGTAGGTCTCTATTACAGCTAAGAACAAACAAACAATCAAACAAACAAACCAATAAATTGTCTGTAGGATTTTGAGCATCAGGCAGAAATCTCTAACTTCATTTCGTATTCAGTGGGGAACCAATGGAAAATAGAGCACTAGGGAAATAAACTTACACTTAACGGTGTTTCTAAACAGACAAGTTGCTGCGTTCAGTCATCTTGGGCTGTTTTCAGAGCGGATAGCTGTATTTCCAGATAATGAGGTGCAATTTCTCCAAAGAAGCTTTAAATCCTGCTGCATATGATGAAACGCTGTAATGCTTTTTCATTTTCTTATTTTTGTTTTGCAAAAGAGAACAATAACAGGGAGTTGATTGGAAAGACATTGGGGACCATCAGGTTCTTTATAAAAAAAAAAAAAATCTCAAATCTTAAAAATCCTAATGCCTACAATTTGCTTAAAGAAGTAATTTTATGACACTTCTTTTAGTGCTTCCTTTTCATTAAAGAGAACTTTATGGGAGTTTAACTTACTTTTTGTCTGTGTTGACCATTTGGATGGAGCTTGGGATTTGTTTGTGTGTTTGTTTATTTATTGTTAATTGGATTATAAATGGTCACAAAGCCAATTCAGTCTCCAGAGCCTAAGATTTAATGATGCTCTGAATCTGTTTCTGAAGGGTAGCCACAGGGGAGTAGTACTGAGAAAGATGCCACCTTCTCTTTGCCTAGTGTAATTAAACTTTACCTGACTACCAATGAATTAATTTACAAGGTCTTCCTATAATTATAGTGAAAAGTGCAAATTATTCCTTCCTCGACTTTTTTCAGCAAGCTGGATCAACGTAGCTTAGGAAACTAAATATTACCCTGGTGTCTCTGGGCAGTTGATACTAAAACCACCTCCAATCCCTTGCTTTCTCTCATTTTCTGCCTGAATGGTTATACCCTGCATAGCTGAAAGGCTAACCATAATTTTCTACTTTCTCATTGCTAACACATCATCACACAATACCAGGCATACTGACACACATGCAGCAAATGCAGAGAAAATTCTCATCATTGGTGAATTGTCAGGGCTGATTTTTCCTTCCTATTTTTATTTAAGTTTAACTTTCTGCAATGTGCCAGATTGGCAGCTGTCAAAAATAAAATTTAATCTATAATTACGTGCAGACTGAGCACACGAGGAAGTAGCATGGCTGCAGTCCTGCCAATATTGCATGATATGAGTCCAGAGAGAGAGTTTATTCATGTGCTGTGTCATTTGGACTGGGAGACAGAAAACAAGCCCTGGAACGTTAGCAAGAATGCAGCCTATGAGAAGAAGTCATCTCTGAAGAAAGGCCAATACCACTAACACTAGCATGAGAAGGGATTTCTGGTACAAGTCACAACAGATCTGATGGTACCCAAGAAAAGTGCTTCCTCCTGCAAAGCTCTGCTGGCACAGACTGCAGGGCTGTACCCAGCCTCCTGGCACAGCCTGTCAGTACTCTCTTTTGATGTTGCAAGTGGAGGTTGCCAGCATCTGTTCAAATTATATCATGTTTCAACTCCCCTACCTGGGAGTTGAGAAGATCATCTCTGCTGAGGTCAACCGTTAGTGGAAAGGCTTCCACCTTTGCTTTATTTGCAAAGCCATCATTTCATTAATGCCTTAGTTAAGAGTACTCAGGATCTTCAAAAGTGTTTCATCTGACTCTTTCCTGCCAAGGGAGTGGAGTTAGCCCAGGGCACATCCACTTTTATTCCCAGAATAATTTCCCTACATTGCAGACACCAGGGTTCAACTTGCTGTCATGTCAGAATCTGTTCCAGTAATGAAGATTTCAGTGGCTGGCAAACTTGAAAATTAAAATGCCAAAATCACAAGGCAGTGTTACTGGCACTTAACTGAACTTATATGTTAGGAAGGAAATTTCAGAAGGATTTAGGGCATCATTACAATGAAAGTATCTGGGACTTCCATCTTCTTGAGTTTCTGAGGGGCTTTGGAAAGTTTTGTCTTCAGAGTGGAGTCTTCAATGCAGCTTAAGCAATGCTGAAACAAAAGAGTGTGTGTCTGGATCCACACAAAGCCATAATTCTCCTGCTGTTGGAAGGGGAAGATGTGAATACAGAGCTGGGTGAGATAGCCAGTGTCAGGGCTCCACAGATTTGCTTTGGGAGGTTTTTTTTTGCTGTCCGGGGACCAGGGAGAATCCTTCCTCTCACCTCCAACAAGAGCTGCTGGCCCCCAGCCTATCTATCACCTCTCTTCGGCATCACTAAAAGTTGCAGCCAGACTGATTGGCATAGGCAGAGCTGTCAGAAGGCCACAACCACACGACTGCTCCAGAATAACCTGTTATCTCAGGCAACTGTCTATTCTTGCCTATACCTACAGATAGTCCTGCATTCAGGTGTTAGTGAGAAGCAGTTTGCAGGTAAAGATGTGCTGACCTGCTGACCAGCAAAAGCCCTGGAATGAACAACTCAATTTGTTTTTAGTGATAATGCCCTACTTTGCCATTGTTAACTGCTCTTATTCTTTTCATTCAGTGTTATGCTGTTTTGAAGTAAAAGAAAATTGAATATAGAACACAGCAGGAAGATAATGATCAAAATAATGGCAGTAAATGGTCAAATCAAATTGCAATCATACAGTATAAAGTAAGAGTCTGACACAAGAGCAAGAAAGAGGAGAACAAGGGAGAAAAGACTATTATTTTATTGGTTATTAGTGGTACCGCTGCAGTGCCTAAAAATATTGGCACAGGCAGAGGACAGAAAGACTAGCCTCTACCTCAGAGAATTTACACTCCAAATTGAAGAGAAAAATCTAAAGATAATTTCAAAGAGAATGAGGTTGTTGTTTTCATAAAATAATAATGTAGATGATATGAATTAGCTACATGAGTACGAAAGATAGGCATAAAAATGTACTTCCAGGGTTCAAAACCTTGCCAGATCTGTCAGCTGCATGTAACAACAGTACAGAAGTCTAAAAGTAAAAACAAATATACCACATGGAATATTAGCACTTCTGTGAATTTAGTGATTTAGAAATTCTGGGTCAAACTATGGCTTAGATAGCAAAGGTTCATGTTTCTAGTGACCCTTCTGGTCTTGCAGATGAGATCAAGCTTGGTGGGATGACAGAGGTATAGTCACTGGGAACCAGACTTTAAGCTATTGGGAGAATGACAGTAGTTAAATCATTAACTCTTGCTCCTTTATATTCATGATAGAATTTAGTTCATCATAGTCTGTTCCCAACACAGCCACATGCTTTATGTTATTTTGCACATCATGCAGCACCACGATAAGCCCCAATGAATTCCCCTGCATCCATCTCTCACCTGCTATAGCAACTTGTGATGAGTCTTTGTCTGCTCTGTCAGCCCTGTGTACTGCATCTGCCCAAGATCATGAAGTTTGCTCAGCCCCTTAGGAATAGCAGATGTGTCTGCAGTCTTAATATGTCACACAGTACATCCAGATGTAAGTGAAATACCAGCCCATCATGCTCCTACAGTTTCCATATCTCCTTGTAAAAGTTATTATATCACCTTGTGAGGTCATTTCAAAGCACTGTTGAAAATTAAAGGATATTTTTGGCTGAGCTGAAGGGAACCATCCTCAGAAATAGGCTGAGTTTAGAAGCAATCCAGCCTGAGAAAGAGAACCAACCTGAGAACATTACGCTTAATTCAGTAAAGGCATTTTGGCCAATTTACTTCCATAGTTGATTTGTCCTGTACTGTTGAAGTTAGCAGCAGTCCAGTGGGATAAAGACCCAAAATATAGAACCTGAATCATTCCTATTGTGAACCTATGAAAAGAAAAACCATTTTTTTGCATATGTTATCTGTTTATACAAGGACAAATTAATGCAAAAGCTGTGCATCAAGACCATTAGTTTTATAAAAAATGAAAACTCAAAATGATGGATGGCTGAACCAAACAAGGGCAATAGGAGCATCTGGCTATACTGGAATGTCTAGCAATATTTCAGACAAATTTACAAACTAGGTGGCCTGAAGTACAGCACCTACATTCCTATGTAGGCAATGACATGAGTGATTGGAGCTACCACAGATCCAGGCTCCCAGTAGAATCACTCATCAAAAATCTGGCCATAGCCTTCTCAGACTAAGTATGGATTTCATACCTAAATTAGGCAGGAAACATTGAAAGTCTTGACTTTAGAGTTCTGAGCCTTAAAAATACTAGAAGACATCAACAAAAACTTAGTGAAAAGCCCTCATATAATGTAAAACAGTATAGCTTTATTGACATCATGAGGAAACACTGATTTTCAATGAGCTGAAGATCTGGCTTTGCAGTCCACTATGACATCTGTGTATCCATGTACAGATGACAACTCTGTATTGGCAGGCTGAGTTGGAGAGAAAAAGGGAATAGCCCCAGAAAGCAGGAGTTATGGGTTCATGCCAAGATTTTCAAACAATTTGCCATGAGATCTTGCACACGTCACTTCTCTATTCCGTGACTTTTCCCACACACACATTCACCTCTCTATATATTTAGACTCTCTATATATTTAGCCTCTTCATGCTATATACTCATACAACGCTGATCACAACTGGATCCTCATTGCAGTTTGTGCCCCCACCAATTATTTCAGATGCTACCAATCTTAAACATATTTCTAAAATCTTAAATACATTTCAATTCATACAGCCAGCTGAGGCTCTCTGGCATGGCTGGGTAAAATCTTCCCCTGACTCAGCAAAGGAACAATATACCTGTCGAGCTGTGAATCTGCATCTGTCTAGGTAATAGATGTAACCGCACATGAAATGTTACAATAAATACACATAAATCTACTAAACTGATGAGCATTCAGTAAGACCTGATTAATGATGCCTTCAAGAGTAGCAACAAGCAGCATTTCCATCCTTAGAAGTGAAAAGCAATAGTTTTAAAGGACATGAAGCAATGCAGAGTGCCATTTGAAGCATTTCAGAGTGTCATGGGACCTGAACTTAGCATGGCAATGTGGACTTTAAGGATTCCTCTAGCCTGTCCTGTGCTCAGACCAGCAGATCTGAACGCACACAGTTTTATGCTGCCAGTGTAATTCAAACTGAATAAATTGGTTTTCAGACTATTTAATAAATATTGCCTACTGGCATAAAGGGGACCGAAGAGCTGGAGATCTGAAAGAGCCAAACATCCCTTTTGGCACCTTTGCTCTAATGATGCAATTGTATCTCTTGCCAGCCTCTGCCAGTCTCAGCAGACTGGCATTAAAGTGATGCTTTGCACAGGAAAAAGTAAATAGACAGATTATGCTCCATCTGATCCATAAACAGTGGGATCTTTTTAAAAGCCACCAAGTGCAACTTCAAACAGCAGTGTGTTGTATCCTCTGATTCACTTGCAAACCATTGGCCAAGCCAATAAAATCTCTCTCTGCAGTATTTTTTTTAAATAATAGGTGGAAATGGATTTTCTCTTGGGACTCCAAAGTAGCTCTGATAATTAGGCTACCTAGTTAATTACTAATACTCTAGAAAACTGGCCAATAGCCTGGTTTGTCAACATAGCTTAATAGAGAGATGGAAATGAAATATGCCTAATATTCCTAGCCACAGTACTTTCAGAAGTGATAGAAGTTCTTATGCTTCCTTTTCCATCTGAGGTTGAGAATTTCCATCAGCCATGGCAAGATCCTAAAAACAAGTACTACCAAGATTTGATCCTGATTACCATTATCCTTCCTGGCTTCTCCCTGCCCTGGTCTAGGTCCCTTCAAGGAGACTTTAATATTGTATCTCTCCCAGCAATAATTATCAATTAATTTCAGTTTGTGAGCTTCTCACTGTTACACAATCTCACAAAATAACAAAAAGCATCAGTAAGTCATCAATTTGGGAAGCTACTTGCCCTACAGGTGACTATATAACAAGGCAGATTTTTAGCCTCTGTTCTAAACAGTCAGCTTTGGAAACTTTCATCATGGCAAATAACTCTTTTTTTTTTTTTTTTTTTTTTTTTCAAAGTAAGCACAATACTTTAGAGTTAAGACTGACCCTCAAGTCATGTCTCTTTTCTGATGTAAAGGACAGTGCATTGGGCTCAGCCCCAGCTGATTTATGCTCTATTTTCACCATTATAATATAATCCTTTAGGTGTGTCACTTCCCTTCTGCATGCCATGGTTTCACCAGCTGCAAAATTAAGATAAAGCTAACAAATGCCTTTGTGAAAAGCTGAGATTCTCCCCCCAACCTCAAAAAAAAAAAAAAAAAAAAGGCAACAGAAAAGTTAGGCACTATTATACACACTAAAACAAATAGAGTTAGTGTTTTTGTTCTAACAGTATCATGGAAAAAGGAATTGTTCTCTAGTTTATACACATACACTCATATTTAATCTGGCCTTTGCAGAGACTACGCCCCCCTTTTGATAATCTTTTAATTTAAAATGAATAAAATGAGCTCAGCTGGCACTCCTAACAACAGAGTCTGACTAGCATATTTATGACTTTGCTTAGTCCAACAAATGTTGCTTTTACCAGCTCTACAGGAGACGGTGTGGAACATGGGACTCAATTTCCAGAGAGTTCAGCCATCCCTCCTCTGGTCTTGCTCCACATGTTCAGAGCCCCTGAAAATCTGGCTTCAGTAACCTGAAGAACACAGAATTGCAGACTTCATAGAAGGATGTAATTGATGTTGAGTTGTGATGGTAGTTATGGACTGTACTAGAGAGAGGGAAAATAACAGTTGGAGGTGAGGTGGTGTTGCTGGGGTTTGTTTGTTTGTTGAATATGCAATTTTCATACTTACTAATCTGACTATTTTTATTTGCATTGTAGAAGTATTCAAGAAACAAGAGCTACAGCCACAAGCTCATAACTCAGCTGCTCTTGCTGCAAGTTAGCAGAAGCTTGTGCTCTGAAAAGCCCACAATCAGAATAAAGGCAGCCAAAGCCTGAGCTCAGCACAAGTTTAAAGATGTCATTGTCACCAAGATGGCAAGGTCAACAACAAATCTAGACCCAAGTATCATATCTGGAGAACTCTTCTTGCTTTTCCGCTTTGTATTTTAGCACAAATTCTGGCATTGTATAAAGACTAGCAAGGCACCTTTAATGAATTAGAAGGAAGATGAAATAAAAATACTGTCTAATGAATAGTCTTCTTTTATCACCATTAGATTCTAACTTTATCCTCTTTTTACATTCTTCTAACTCTGTACCTTTAATAGGTTTCCAGGATAACATTTCACAGTTCTCACTTTCAGCTTGCAATGGATGAGGCTGAGTACTTTTATTACAGTTTAATAAATTATTAATGTTGAATATGAATAATGAAGTAACTAATGTCATGTAACCCCTAATAACCATTACAAAAATATGCTTTCTGGCATAATTTAAATGTATTACTAAAATATATATACCTGCCTCTACGCAGGCAAAGGTAGTATTTCTGACATAACTATTTCTAATAGTAATTTTGTTTAAAATAAAACCTTACTTTATGAAATAACAGCTTTCATTCAAATAGAACATTTTTAGATTTTAAATGGAAGCATTCTGTTTCAAATGTAGCTCTGAAGTTGTATCTATCTTTTCTGCACTGCTTTATATTTGGTAGTGAAGATGGTAAAGCTACTCTACATTTACATCGAAGCAGGAGATTTCTCTGAGGAGAAATCCTGGCCACTGTTTTGCATAAGAACCTACTGCACATGTGCCAGAACTGTAGCTAGACTTACAATATCTTGTGTATGCTGACTACATGCCCATATATATGTCTGGGGCATGGTCTCAGAAGATTTGAAGAACTTGGCCTATGCATCCTTGGGGTGTGTAATTAACACCTGGAAATTTTAGGAGGTGGGTTTGTTTGCTTGCTTTTAAGTTGCCTAAACATTAGATTCAAACCTGACTTGAAATTGTATCAAGCCAAAGCAAAAAATGGCCTTTAAATAGACAAGACATTCAGATTACTGTAAAATGCCTTTAAAAGACTATGCCAGGAGCTAGTCTGCCACAGCTATCAGTGTCTAGCCATTCTCAGAGCTAAAATAAGTGAAGTAAACAAAATTGGTACGTAGATATCTTTATAGCTCGACATAGTCATATTTATGTCAACGCCACACAGACAGCTGACAGAAGTCAATAAACAGCAATGAGCAAGCTCCTCCTCCACCACCTCCTCCTCCACCACCTCTTCCTCCATCACTACGACCAGCACCTGCTCCTCCTCCTCCTTCTCTTCCACCACCACCACCACCACCACCACTACTTCCTCCTCCTCCTCCAGCACCACCTCCACCTCCTCTGCATTCTCCTCATCCTCCTCCTCCTCCGCATCCTCTCCCACCTCCCCCTCTTCCTCCATCTCTTCTCAGTTCAAGAAGGACACTGAGGCTGTGGAGCGTGTCCAGAGAAGGCTATGAATCTGGTGGAGGGCCTGGAACACCAGTCCTATGAGCAGCGGCTGAGAGAATTGGTGTTGTGTTGTCTGGAGAAGACGAGGCTCGGCTGAGACTTGCAATTCTACCAGGAAACTTGCGACACTGCCAGCAATCTAGCGATACTACCAGCAAACAAGCAATGGGAATAGTGGGAATGGCCTCATCTTGAACCAGGGAAGGTGCAGATTGGAAATTAGAAGACATTTCTTCTCAGAAAAAGTAGTGAGACACTGGATAGAGTTGCCGAGGGAGCTGGTGAACTCTCCTTCCCTGGAGGTGTTTAAGGAAAGGTTGGACATGGCACTTAGGGACATGATTTAGTGGGTGACATTGGTAATACGGTGATGGTTAGACTGGATGATATTTAAGGTCTCCTCCAACCTTAATGATTCTATAATTCCTTCATCTCCTCCTCCTCTACCACCACTGCCTCCTCCTCCTCCTCTTCCCCTCTTCCCCCTGCTCCTGATGACCAGCTCCTCCACTGCCTGCCCTTCCCTTGCCTCCTCCTCCACCGCCACCACTGCCAGCTCCTCCTCCACCATCACCTACGCTGCCGCCACCTTCACCTCCTTCACCAGCAGCACCAGCGCAGCCTCCTCCACCTCCTCCTCCTCAACCACCTCCTCCTCTAACTCTACCACCAACACCACCACTTCCTTCGCCACCTCCACCACCACCACCACCACCACCTCCTCCTCCTCCTCCACCACCACCACCTCCTAGAAGGTTGATCTTGAAGGTCTCTTTCAATAATAATTATTCTATGAATCCTCCTCCTTCTCATAAAATCATAAAATATCCCCAGTTGGTAGGGACCCATAAAGATCATGATGTTCAGCTCCTGGTACCACAGTTCTACCCAAAATTCCTCCTCCACCACCCCCTCCTCCTCCTCTGATTTCTGATTCAACAACCCTTACAGATATATTCAGTGAATACTGAATTTTATCAGGGCCTACATCATTATTTTCAAATTCTAAAATTCCACTTTTCTCTTTGCTAAGGTTGCTTGGGGAAATAACCTGGAAGTTTTATACAAAATACATTAAAAGTGGGAAATGGGATATGAGGTCCTCTCATCTACAGCTGTATTTCTCTTGCTAAGGTGGTTTTTTTTTACACTTCTCCTATGTTATCTAGTGTCATTCATTTGCCTGCTACTTTAATATTCTAGAACACTGATTGCTAATTTACACCAAAGTAATTAAACTTTGAATCCTACAATTACTTTGCCTTCAAAGTACAGCGGAGCTATGAGATCAAGTTTCAGGAATCTGTTAATATTACTGAAGCACCATGCAAAAAAAAAAAAAAAATAATAATAAAAATAAACTACTATGAATATCATCTGTGTTGTTTCCTCCTGCCTCTGCCCCACCATTTTGCTTATCTACTAGGTTGATCCTTTCTTTTCTTGGGAGCAGTTTTCATTTGATTATAATCCTTCTCCTCTTCTAGGAACCTGATTAATGTCTTTATTAGGTTCTATATGTTCAAGATTAAGCAAGCTGTTAGAGATGCCCTAAAAATGGTTAAGTAAATCATGTTGATGGCATTTTCCTGATTTGTCCAGAGGCATTATAACGTCTCATGCTGCCAAAACATGGGCCAGACCTCAAGGTTCCATTCATATAAATGGGAAATAAAAAAAAAAAAAAAAAAAAAAAAAGGTTTGAAACCTTTCTAGTACCAGAATCATTTTGATGATAATGAGATGTGAAATGTGAATTCCTACAAGAGATAATTGAAGAAAGGAATGCTTTATCAAAGACAACATTTCTTCTTCTTCTTTATAGGAGGCTAGCAAAAACAAACCAAAGTATACTTTAAAGCGAACAGTCTATGATCTGTGTTGTGAATTTTACTGTGTTCTCACTCATTCAAGAAGTCTTTCAGAATAGGCAAGATCTGGATCTTTTACCTGTAAAACAAGCCAGCAAAAACCCAAAGAAACCAACCCAGAGGTCTTCTTTATATAAAAAGGGGAAGGTGATGGTCATCTTTAAGAGAATAATGAAGCACAAAGGGACTGGAAGCAAATATTCACAAGTATTCCAATGAACACAGGAACATGACATGTATCACATCAAAGAGCTGTAAGTTTTTAAAGGAATTACAGAACTCACTGGGAACCTTTAATTGTATATACTGATACAATTACATATTCCTTGAGAACACTCTAATTGTGTACCCATGTAAATATTCTAATGTGCAATGCCATGAGGGAATACCCTCTCTATTTCCAGCCAGAAGGTAAGAAATATTAAGAGAAATACTGGCCAGGGCACACTTCAGGGTAGTGGTTTGGAAAGTGCACGGTGCACCTGGAGATAAGTAGGGCTCAGGGTCTGAATGGAAATACACTGCTCCACTTTTAAGAGCTTCCAGTATCCTGGGACATAACACAGCACACACTAAGTAAAAAGCAAACTGAGCTCTCCTGCCTTTTTCATAGGCTCCAGGTGGAGAAATGCCAGACTCTTTCTGAGGGCTTTCCTTGGAACAAACACAGATGTCTGGCGCAAAATGTGCATTTGTGTTTTCACTGGATGCCAAGATGAAGCTCGACTTTACTTGATGTCTCTTCAGCTATTCATCATACGGATGGGCAGTAATTTCTCTCTTGAGAATTTCTTCGTCAGTTTAAGTGCACCTGACCTCCACTCAGCCCAGGAAACCAAGACAGGAAGCAACGTGTGAAAGGAGGTGCCTGTAACTCATAGTCTGGGTCCTGCAAACCATCACACAGGTGAGTTTATTCACATGAACAGCTTCCTAAAGAAGAGACGTGGAGCAGCTGTAAGCATGGTGCGCATCCCAGTTCGTCTCTCCAACCCACGCAGCTCCCCCTCAGTGAGCAGAGTCTTCTTCATTGACTTCTGTATGACAACACTAATTTTCTGAACTGGAAACTATTTTAGTTCAGAAATTGATTGGAGGAGAAGGAATATTTAGGAGCAAGTGCATCTATGAAATATGAAAAGAATATGTGGAAGCAGCATCTACTATCACATTTTGATGTGCCACTTGAAGACCCTGTGTTAAAAATGAGATAATAATAACTTCCTCCAAGCAGCGTGACTAGAACTAAGAATTCTTCATGAAGCATTTAAAAATTCAAAAGTGAAGGATGCTAAATTTATTGTAAAGCACGCAGTGGTTACAATTATCAGATCCTGAAATCTTAGTCAAAATGACTAAAAAAAAAAAAAGGCTCCTCATTCTCAAAAGGATCCAAAGGAGGATCCAGAGGCTACATGCTGTATTTTAATACAAAGATTCTCAAACAGAAATTGAATGCATATGTGTATCAGACTTAACTAGGTGTACTTGCTAAGCACTAAGGACTGAAATAAAAACTTCTAGACCATTTACTTGGGGGAAAAAAAAAAAAAAAAAAAAAAAAAGTAAGCAATCAATATAATAATACTATCTTTTCCTTATCTCTATCTTAGTACTCACAGAACAAGAGTTGTTAACAATGCCAAAAAAAGTAATATGAAAGATCTTTGATTAAAAATTTCCCCCAAATGAAAAAATAATAAAATAACATTTGTAAGATTTTATTAAAATCTCCAAGCAAATTACTACATAGAAATATAATTACACATCTAAGTAGAGTTTTAAAATTACCAAACACTTTAATAAAGGTCTCACCAAAATCGTATAATACTGTCTGCAATATTTGATCATAATATTTTGATTGCCAAATGTCTGAATTCATCTTTCAGTTCTGTGGAGAGTCAAAAGATCACACTTCCTTCTCTCCCTTCCCATTAGAAAACTGACCTGGCTAATTTGATTTTGAATGAAATCCCTAAAATTCCTCTGCAAAGGGTCAAATATTTATGTGGAATTGCAGACAAAATTCAAGATAAGTGATTTTTATTGCGCTCTTCTATAGATCTGATACACTAGATATCAATGAGTGGAAATTAAAACTGAGGCTGTCCGTGTTTAGAGTGATGGAGGACTGATCATGAACAGTGCCTGCTGAATTAACATATTGCCAAAGTTCAGCTCTATTTGAATTCATCCAGGTTTTCATACAAGCCTAAGACATCTCTTCTGGGGGGAAAGCAAAACTGAAGTTTGTCACAGCATTTCACTGCCACTCATATAACACACAGCATACTGGCAATTACAAAAACAATTTTTATTGGAAGATTGTTTCCTACTTTGAATTACTCCTGACTTTTAGATGAGCTTTAATAATACATAATCCAGAGTAAAAACAAACAAACAAAACAAATACAAAAACAAAATCAAATGAACAAACAAAAACAGAAACAAAAACAAAAAAATACAGAAATGTTTTCCTCAGCAAAAGCCAGGTAGAGTTTTATCATTTTAAAGCCTTTTTTCCAGCCCTTTCTGAGTGAAAATAAAGAACTTCAGGTAAAAGTTTCTATCTGTGGTCTACAACACAGAGCATGAATGAATTCCTGCACTACCTTCCAGTTTGGACTAAGGGAAACAAAAATATAAATTAACTGGGCTTAGAAGTTATAGAGTATTGGAGCATTAGACTAGTGATGACCAAGTTATATCAGTCTATCCCCAATCCACTTTGCTATTAAATAAAATATAATCATATTATTATATTGGTATACCTTACTGAAATATTGTGGTGTTTTGAAATTACAGAGGATTGGTTAATGGAGAAAAAAGCGGGAACTTGCTAGAGGTTTCCATGGAAGAAGTAAAATCTGGAAAACTCTTCAAGAGCTGTGCATCAGAAGATGCTGTCACACCACAAATTCTATTCCATGAGAAATTGTACCATTTTGCCTTTTCCTCATTCAGACAGATGAATGACAGTTTGGGTTCTCCCCCGGAAAACAATGTGAAAGATGAAAAGTACATTCATGGAAGATTAGCACAAGCTTATCAAAGCACTTAGTTTATTTACATTTTATCAAATGCATGGATAAAATAATCTAAAAAATGTACCTACAACAATATAGAATAAAAGCGTTAAAGACAAAATAGCAAAAATATGATCAAAGCCAAAAAAAAAAAAAAAAAAAAAAAAAAAGACTCACTTCATAATATTTATGAGACTGCTTTTCTTACAAAATGTTTCCATTCAATCACATAAACATTTGAAATAGTCCATCCCAAAATATTTTAACCACTGCTAGCAGTAAATGCACATGTGAAAGCCAAGGAAACATTCTGACTTGCTACACTTACTTTATATAAAAGATACACATCTTTTCAAGCAACTTATTTCTTACTTTAACTCTTCCTGGAATGTGACTTGTCCAGCAAAGCATAACTGCAGTGCTTTGAAGCAAAAGGAAAGAGAGAAGCAAAAAATACTAAAAGAGCTCAAAGGCAAAGAAAATATGGTACTATAGTCTATGGCACAATATCTGCACAATCCAGAAGACCAACAAGGTGCAGAAATATTTTCTTGCTGTGCTGGCATGAGCTGGAAGCAATCAGGGTAAAAAAAAAAAGGGGGGGGGGGGGGAGGGGGGGAGAACAAACAACCTCTAAAGTGCTACTTACAAGTGTGAAGCAACAGTCATGACTAAAGCACAGTGCATTGGCACCTGCCACGGCCAGCTGCCATTTCGAAAGTGGTGCTTGAATAGTGGTTTGTGGAAGGAAGCCTAAGCTGGAAAAATGCCTTCAGGAGCCCCAGGGAAATACAATTGCTCTGCAGACATTAAAAATAGCAGTGTGAGTTCCTGCTCTGACAACAAGGCTGGTGGAAAGGTCTTTGGCCCCACGTAAGTTACAAACAGATACTAAAAGCCTGGAAGCCCCTTGCAGTCATAACCTGGGCCAGCCCCGCAGATCCCACAGGCACCCTGCCTGGAAACTGAATTCTGATGAGCAAAAGCGAGGCAAGGGATATAGTTTTGGGATAAAGCAGAAAATGAATTTGCTGAATAGAAAGCTCTGCTTGGCCTCCTTAATCCTCTGCTGGTTGGAAATAATTGCAGTGATTCTGTAAAACACTGTCACAGAGGGTGCAGCGGTTAGCTGGTCATGTCTTTGGCAGGTAGTGGTTCATATTAATAATGTTCCAGGCTTTCAAAAGCAGCCTGTATGTCTAAATCAATTAATTCCCGCAGCCTTTGTGTGAGGTAAGCTAGCAATGCTATCTCTTTTCTGAGATAAGGAAACCAGAAGGAACTGAATTCTTTACAACAAGAATGTGAAGCAGACAGGATGAGGACCCCGTATTTCTTTTGTTTAGAGCTGTGCTTTGAAGACTCCCTCCAGCTTGTTTCTCTGTCTCCTTTCATGTTACTTCGTGTTACCTGTTCAGATCTCAAAAGTGAGTTAAGCACCAGAAAATGTATGGAGTTGCTGAAACCCCACCAAAAAGGGCTCTGGGAGCCTTGAAAGACATACAAGGGCAAATAGAAAGTGTTTCATGCTTTGGTCTTGCCATTTAAAAATGCCATTATGTGGTGTTTGCAAAGAAAAATGTGAAAAACATGCAAAATGCAAGCTTTATTTTAGAATGAAAGCTGACACTTAAACAGATACGTAGAGTAGCTGGGAAACTGAATGTAACATTCCACATTGACGTTCATTTGACATGATGTCATTTCATGTGGGAAAAAAAAATGAAACTTATTTGAAAAGCTTGTTCTATTAATCCTCAAAATTACTTCAAGGGAGGGATTTAATAACAAGGATGATCTGCATGGCTGGCCCTGGCTAAGATCTTCAGGGCTTTCCAGGTTTTTAGTGACGATTTGTAACATACCTGGAGCCAGAGGTATCCACCAGCCTTCTGGAAGCAAGGTGAGATGTGTATTTTCTGGAGAGGTTAAGAAGATTTATCCCCTTCCTTCTGAGCAGTATGATTTTATCGGCACTCCCACTGGATGGGCCTGTGCTTGCTCTTGCAGTTTAAGCAGGGATATCTTTACTGAAAACCACAATGGCTGGAATCCCAACTCTACTCAAACTAATGGCAAAAACTCCCAAGTGCTTTGATGAAACTTGTCTGGTATTAATTTCCTGGCTCACTCTACAATTTGGGTTATTATTTGAGGGAAAATACCCAAATCTACACAGTAATATTTGAGACCAGATGGGACAATTATTAAAGTATAGGAAATACATTTGCTTTGGGGTGTCCATGCATGCAATCTATAATTCAAGGGCATCACAGAATAATCTATATACTGTAGAGATATGGGACTTAGTACAGAAGCTATCCAGCTATGTAATACAGGTGTCTGCCCTGATGAGAGAGGTTATAACCATCTCAGACCTCTCTGGGCATTGTGGCAACATGCAGTGAAGCCATTTCCTCACTGACAAAAGAAATTTACATTCATCCTCTTTTCTCAGAATGATATGTAAGCTAAATTAGAAAGTAAACATAATTAGATGTTATAAGGGAGACTTCATACATCTTTTTACTACCAACACTCTCCACCACTTTTAAATATCTATTCTGTTCTGGCTACAGCTAACCAGTTTTGTTTTTTGAATAATAATAAGATTTTCCAGAAATGTCTTGTAGCCCACAACACATTATTTCTGTTTTAAATTGGAGACCTACAGAAAGAAATGAAAGATAAGAATCTATTCCATAGCTGGACAGAAAAGCCATGCTAAAAGTATTGATAAAATAATAGGAAAAAAAAATAAATCAAGAAATATCTCCAAAGTCACATAGGGTATCTCACTGTTTCAATACAATATAAAAGAACAAGTTGGTACAAAGCCCAATTATTGCCTTGAGTGCAGCATCAATATTGCACACGTCTTCATATACTGTTCCGAATTTTTCTGTAAGTTCAAAAAGCTAGAACAGACTGCCTACAAACTGAGAAAGAACTTCAGTTTCTGAGGCAAAATATGATGTCCGCATCAGAAGCAGCTGTGACAGGAGGTTCTGACAGATCCTTGTGGTCCCAGGGGTCATTTCTTGGTGAGGTGCATTTGTTCCTACCATTGCACAGCTGCAGGCAGAATCCTCAGATTGCACAGATGCTTTGTGCAGCATTGTCAGTGAACAGCCTGGGCTTCCTAACCAGAATTAATGTCCTAATTTCAGGGGAATGATGCCATAAGCATCCAGTTCCCCACAGTATGACTCTGGAATCTTTTTGTCCAGAAGAGAGCTTGAGCTGCTGAAGGTGTAGGCGAAACCAACAGCGTGTGTCCACTAAGAAAACATCAGAGGAGTTAGCATCAGTGACCTACCCTTGGTGTCCTGCTTTCAGATCTATTCTTCTGATCTTTCATGTCACTAACTGCTGAAATTAGGGGGGACTGCACCTCCAAGCTGTCAGTGATAAAGGATGAAATCTGATGGTGACACACAACAGCAATAGTGTGTCCAGCACAGGCAGGGATTGTATACTCTGTTGACTCTATAGACAGCATTTGAACCAAAAATGCAAAAGCTTAGCACGAAATAGAACAAGGTGCAGGGGTGAGGGTTTCAGCTAGGAGAAGGCACGGTGCGTGGGATGAGACTCAAAGATGTTACCTTATTTTTTGTGTCTGAACTGGCTTACCTGAAGCCAAATGAGGGGCAAAATAAACATATCATATTAATACTTTTGAGACTATCACCTGGAATGTCTGAGTTCCCATTTTGGCTCATAAATTGATAATTTACATGCCTTTGGCACGGGAATAAGGAGTACCAAGTTACAACACCTGGATTCATGCTGCATTGCCTTGTTCTGCAAACAGCCCTATCAGTTCCAACAGACAATATGAAGTGACATGTTATACCTCTTGAGCAAGAAAGGTTGCAATCTGATTTAATATTTTCACTCATAAAAGAATAATATATACTCTTCCTGCTGACATTTGGATTATGAGATTTAATGTTTTTTCCAATTCTTTGAAGATGTAAAGGTTGATGCTGAAATTAACTATTTTTGTAAATTGTTTATACACCATAAAGGCAGGATAATCTGCACAGATATTCTGCAAGATGTCCTTTACCTTACATTAATGTATTTTTTCTTAAACAAGATGTAGAATGGCTAGTCCAACTGCCTGTCAGATAAGGAAACTTGGTGGGATTGTTTTGGATATTTCTCTGTCTGGTAGATCATAGGCCAGACTGGGCAGCATTTTCCTTCTTGTCCCATCACTTTGGTACCTCTCAGGCAAACAACACTATACTTGTACCACTGCCTCTACCTCATAACTCACAAACTTACTACTTTCTCTCAAGCTATAAGAAAAAGATACAGATTTTAGGGGACTTTGAGTAAAATCAAGTTTAAATTTCAGTGTTTCTCCTGAAATGTAACCTTCCCAGAGTGACATTCTCTGCCAGGTGAGATGCATACGTGCTAGCAAGACAGCACACAGTTTTTCTTCTTTCCTAGGGCCTGAAAGTCTATGATGTACATTTGGCCAGCTAGCTTCCACCTAGCTTGTGTGCTCCTGAAATCCTATTTTCAGATTTCCACCTGTGGGGATAAGCCTGCAAAGCATTAACTCACACGGTTATGAATGAACGAGGCCTTGTGATCCCTCACACAGCTACAAACTCCAAAATAATGGCACCGAGAGCACCTAAATCTGAGCTTTGAGAGGAAGAGCAGGGAGTTGGTTACCATATGCCCCAAAGGGGCAGAAACCATTCCCAACCAATTCCATTCCCCTGCTTCCTGTCAAGGGACTCCCCACACACCTACAGAACACTGAGGGATCCTTTCTACATGCATTTTGCATATAAATGCACTTTCATATGTGTTTCATTTTCTTTCCAAAATACTCTGAACACCTCTTGAGTCATTGGACTGGACCAAATCCAGCATGTCCAAAGTCTATAAGCAGAAACATAATGTATGAAACTGGAGAAACTGACACTAAAGGATATCAGTATTTATTTCTAAGGCTGTGGAAGAAGTGAATACAGCACACACACAAAATAATTAAAAAAAATATAAAATGTGGAGGATAGAGAACTCACAAAGTTGAATTTACAGGATATTAAGGTCTAGGCTAGCAAACCTGATGCTTACATTTTTTCTCTAAAGTTCTCATAATTTCATGCTATATGTCCTCTACAATCCGTTCCACATATTTCCTCTTCCCACTTCAATAATGAATTTATTAGATTTCTTGACTACAGTCTGGAACAGCCCCTACAGTGCAAGAGTTTGGAAGAAGCTCCTTCAACCTAAATTTAGTACTACTGAAACTGTTTAATATAATGTTTTAAAACTTTTTATTATTTTTTGTAAGAAGAGCCCTGCTTCCTTTATGAAATTGCTGAGTGAGTTGTTACTACTGCAAGTATCAGGTTTTAAGAGCTGAGCACAGATGATACAAACTAAAGCATTACCATCTTCTTCCATGAATGTATGTGCACTTAAGGGTATGTGTGGATGTATGTGTGTGTGTACCTTTATGTATCTGTATATATGCATGTGTTTGTACATATACCTCCCTCATCCTACCATCAAACAGGCAGAAGGCAATGTTGAAACTTATTTCAAAACAAAACAAATTGCCTGCTGGCATTTCCATTTTCAAAATGTTTCAGTAAATTGTTTTGTTAAGAGTAACATAATTTCCATCTCAATTATTATTCTTCTAAACAGTTTCCCTTTTAAAAACTCACTGCTTTTTACTAGTAAGTTTCTCTGATTTATAAACTCCATTGCCCCTAAAGTAGTAATATTGTAGAGCATGCTGATTATATGATGAGATTTAATGTTGCTATGCCTGAACTTCTTTCTGAAAATGAGGTCTGAGCCACAAGTCTGTACTGTCTTCATCATGAGTGAAACAAGGGCACAAATAACAGAATGTATGTATTTGTGTCAATGAGATAGATCCTGCTCACTTGAAAAACCATGTAAAAATGCATGCATTGCTTAAGACGACCTTTCCAATAGAAGTTACTAGTCTCGTTTGACGTTTTTCTTTAAGATGTCAAGAAGCAAGATTTTCAGGGAAAAAAAAAAAAAAAAAAAAAAAAAAAAAAAAAGTGACCATGGTTCTACTGTTCTTGACTTCAAATACTTGTACCTTTTCTGTAGGCATTTCATTTGTTAACTGGTAGAAGTGCACTAATAAAGGCATATTTCCTTCAGCCCTGCAATACAGTCACCATCACCTCCCTAAGCCTGATTCAAACATCTGCAGCCGTCACTGGGAATCTGCCCACTCCTGTCCACAGACTGTGAGCCAGTTCCAGGTACATATCTGCTAATTGTGCAGGATGGGGCACTGATTCTTCCTCCAAAGCATATTAAGCTACACCAAAAGCAGAACTGCAAAAAGAGCGTAGACTTGCACAATTCAGAAACACAGGCTCCCCTCTCAGATTTGTAGACAGATGCAAATTACAAGCAATGAAAAATAGGAAGTGCTTGATTCAGCTCCATGCCCATGCAGTAAACTCTCAACCACAACAAACACTATGTGTAGGACTGCAGTTTCAGAAAAGACTTCATCCAGCCTTCTGTGACAGTTTGAACTGAATGTGACATCTGTGGCCTCTGTTTCCTCTGATGAGGAAACCTAGGTCAAACTCTGAAGAAAAAAATAAAATTATATTCATTTCCCTTTTCTCGAGCAGCTTTTTCATCTTTTACAAGCTTTATTCCTCACATTAAACTGATCAATAGTTAAATACTTAACAAATAGGATATCTTGAAAAATAATTCTGAACTAATACAACTATTTGTAAACTTAAAAGAATTAACATGCTAATTATAATAATTCCAATCATAATGTTAGTAATGACAATGGACATGCATAATGCATACTAAACCCAAACTTCTTTCTCTAGACTCAGTCAAGCACAATGTAGAGTCCTGACCTCTGTTCCTACCTACATTTGGAAAGACTATTTCTTTGTACTTTGTCATGGGATTTTCCGAAGCACATACCTTTTCCTCATGCTCAGGTTAAAAACAAAATAAAATACAACAATAACAACAGATCTGAGTGATTTGTCCAAACACTAGACTACATTTTTCCTAAAAAGTCAGATATCTCATACATATCAAATCTTATGTAATGCCTCCGTCAAACCCCACTCCCTGTCACGAAGGGGTTACAGAGGAAGCAATAAGGACTACAACATTTTGAAGCAAAAGCTTTCCCCATGCTATCACATTCTGCTATGGCATTGTTATCTTGTATTTCTCTCAGCTAAACAGCAGGTGTGCTGCGCCTTTCACTTCAATTACATTCACTCCCCGAATGTTGTAAGTATTTATGATACGGTGTGTATGCATTTCCTATTTTATTTTATTTTATTATTATTTTTTTCTGCTAAGTAAGGGGTAGCTGGAGCTATTGTTGCCATTCATAGCATCTAGCAGCTTCCAATCCGACATAAAATTATTGTTTGCTAATATGAAATATCTGCTAGTCATGATGCATGCTGTTTTTCATCTCTGAAGATCTGAACACGTGTTTTAGGTATATACAGCCATGCCGTGCTGTATGGAGGGCAAGTTTCTGAAAAGTGAAACAGTTAGCAAGTCAATGGATAGCAAAATGATTTTTTTTCAATAAGAATTGGTGTAATAAAGAGGAGATGCATTCAGGCACTCAATATATACTGACAAGGGCAGGACACTGCATTATAAGATCTTTCCCATTCATGTGCTGGGAACATTAACCAGAAAAGTAAGCTCCTAAAAGCTCAGATGCAGAAGGAAGATGTCACTGCAAACTGCACACCAGACAACCCAAACAGCTCTATGAGCATCAGATACACAAACAATACTGAAAAAAGAAAAAATATTGTATGGTAGACAAGAACATCCATTTTCTCAGCACTTACTGTGCATATGTCAATATTTTATGGAAACAAAAAATCCAATCAGCAAAGTATATAGAAGGGAACATAAGTACATAGTTTAAAGTGTCCTCGATGCCTTAAGATAGTTCTGTGCTGTTCACTGCTGCTGTCAGACATGCCTCAGTATGGCTTCAATTGTACCTCAGGGAATTTTTGGCACAAGCTGGGTGGTGGAAGGGTGGACGATGGAAAACCAGGGTAGCAGAGCAGAGTATTGAGTAGCTGGCAGTGGAAATCCAAGACAGTGGGCAGACAACTACAGATTGCAGAGCGTTAGTTACTGTCTGCGTGTATATTTAACGTGTGTGTGTGGAGGCAGGGGGGTGTATATATGTATAGACGTGAGAGGAATGGTCTCATTTTTAAGGCATGATACATATCAACATTAAAATACATGTTGTTTATAAAACATAATTCTTTACAAGCCTTCTAAGATGGATATACTTGTTTCTGTACTGGAGTGATTAAATTTAAATGAACAATGATTATATTTCAGCAATGTATTCTACCACAGAAATTAGAACTAAACATGTCTGTCAGGGAAAAAGGCAGGTGCTATGTTATTTGCTGCACGCTTCAAGTAGAAATCACCTAAACAGTTTCCAAAAGGCAGACATTTTCTCAGTGGTTTGCTCAGCTAATAAGACCCATTTAATTTGAAATGTATGTCCTTGTTTCTACTATATGAAATTTTATTCTGCCTTCTTGGGAATATCACTTCAGTATGAAAGGCTCTGAAATAATAGAATTTGCAATTATTGAGCTTTGAGATTTTTGAGTGTTATTTGGAGGTCTTGACAAAATTATTGTTAACTTCCCTCAATTAGAATAAAACACAGCACTCCTATTGCCAGTGACTTCAGCTACAGATGCAGAAGTGATAGAGAGGTATCATCATTTCTATCCTATAATGTTTTTACTATCCTTCTTTAAAAGTCTATGTTGATTTAAGGTTCTTTTACCTCACAAAATCTTTATGGTAGCTAGCTAGCATAGCTTTCAGATTTTATCTTGCCATATGTTTCAAGTTGTGTGCTCCAGTCTGCATCTGCTGAGTATCTGTTACAGTATGGCTACAACATCAACTCAAAAACAATTGGGACTACAGCCTTTATAATAATTACTCTCTGCAGCTGTTGAAATCAGAGTTCTTGAATATATATATATATAATTAAAAGCTGTAGCTTATCTCTCTCCCTTTATTTTAATCTAAAACAAAACCAAGCATGTTTTGATGAGACTTTTTGAACTGAAAAATTGAAGCAGGTCTTTTTCAAGGTTTAATATAAATATTCATGGTTATATACTATGGAATAAAGGTATGCCTGGCCTTTTCCATGATATGTGATTTGTAGTAAACAAATCACATATCAAATCAAACAAGTAAACAAATCAAACAAGTGTTGTGGTACAATACATCTAAGGTATTAGAAGTCTCATTTGGAAATCTATATTGGCTAAGTTCTGCTTTTCAAAAATAAAAAAATAAAAAAAAATTGCGGGCTGTCAGAAACTGAAACTTATTAATAACTAAAACCCTCACAATCCTAAGCTTCCCTCTCTTATGGTTTATGAAGGCATTAGCAACCTCTTTTTCTCAACAGCTAGACAGTGAAAACAAAATCAACCCATCTTTCTTCCCAGCAAATATATTTGAGGACCTTAAAGATATTAGATACAACATCACCACAATGATTCAGAAGTTATAACGGAAAATACAGTAAGTATCATAAAAGGGGTTGATTCTTTAGTTCATATGGACAGTCTGGTTAGACTAATTCATTTGCAGTCTGAATACAATACCCATTTTTAGCTGATCCAATATATATATATTTAATATTGTGAATAAAATGGTAGGATCATACAAAAATTTGTTTGGAAAGGACCTCAGGAAGTCAAAAGAAGAATCTGAAGTGGGGGCAGACTAAGTTGCTTTTCCAGTCCAGACTCGAAAATCTTCACAGACAGAGACTGCACAGCCCTGCTGAGAAACCTGCTCCACTGTCTCGATATCCTCGTGAGGGAAAAGATTTTCCTTTTACCTAGTTCAAACTGAACTTCTCCTGTTAAGACTTCTGTCCACTGATTTCCATTAGTTTTGGTGGAGGCCAGCTATCTAGATACTTTCAGATGTTTGGCCACAACAATGTAAGAAAACACATTGCTGTCATTACCACCTGAGACCTTGACAGTCCAGAAAAAAATAATTTACTACATACATACATGTGAGCAGCCACCTTTGCGATAATTTCAAACCTACAATGAGCACATGCATAACTATTTTCAAACTAATACCTAAAGAAAGACATTGCAAGAAAAAATGGGAAGGCAACAAATACGGGGACAAAGGATGCGTATGTGATGCTCAGAAATACATGTTAATAATGAAATACCGTAACTACTTCAAGGTAGTGTTGCAACAATTCTTCAAAATAAATCTCACTACTGCGATGTGAGACACTTCAACTGTAGAGTGAATCTCAGTTCTCCTGGTCATTTGTATGTTGGGAGTAGAGAAGCTGAACTCTATGGCATTAGCAATGGCTCTCAGGTTCTCTTCTGAATGCATTCCTCAGTGGTACTGAAAGCCACCGCTTTCCTTTGCACTTCAGAACTTGACACAAGATCCACATTTTTAAAATAGTTGTTATAAAAGCATGTATAATTGTGAATATTGTTTAAATTCAAAATAAACCCTTTGTCTTATTTTTGACCTGCTCAATGATTTCCTATAATTTTACAAGGATGGTACTTTTGGTGGGGATTTATTACACTTTCAGCTATGTCAGAAGCATCTAGAATGTTCAGACAGGTTTCTTCCTGGTAGTTTTATTTTATTAGTTTCAGAAATAATAACTAGAAAATAAATGTGAAGCAAATTACTGCCACACCATAAAACATTATACTATCATTTTATGAATACGAATGACAATTTAAAAAATGTTCAGAAAATGCCTACCCAGATTCTAACTTAATAATTCTGTTACCTAACCAAAACTTGATTACCTACAAAGGAGCTACCAAACATGTCTACATGTGGATGAAGTTACTCATTTTCTGCAGAGTTCAGAAGACACTGAAAGAACACATACAGGAAACATTTTCTTTCAAATATTAAAATATTATTCGTTTAAAATTTCGGGGAATGAAAGATGTACTGGAATGAAGATGATATGTTGCTAGGATGAGATCTATAAGCTAGAATATTAAATGATATGTTCGATAACTCAGTTCACCTGAACTCACTTTAGAAGATCCTATAGCATTTTCTTTCTCCCAGTGATGACCAGCACTATACAATTATTTTTTCTTTCTAAATATCTATATCAATATAGATAGAATAAATGGACTTAACAATAAAAAAGTGCATCTATCAAGCTAGTCCCTTCTTTTTCTTCTCCAACTTTAGAAATGCATGTGGAAGCATACTAAATGAGACATGTACACTAGATCTAAGAAGCATCATTTATGAAAAATACTTGGTAAATGCTTGGAAAAATAGAATAAATTGATTACACTAACGCGATACCTATATTTGAACTATCTCCACAATTCAGTATAATGTTTCCCAGTTTTACAGTTTTTCCACAGGAGCACCCTGGTGAAGGCACAAGAGCTAGGAAAGAGTGCTGCTAGAATTTTCTATTTTAATGAATGTATGCACAATTTTTTAAAGCAAGATCCCAATCAAATACTTACATAACAATAGGCTATTTGTTTTCAGGGACAGGGTAAAGATGATAATTATATGAAACAAGTCTTATGTTTTCAAGTTTACTCCTCCTTACTCTGTCTGTCTCTACACCAACTAAATGTAGATGAGAAGAAGCACGTGAAGAATAATAAATTATGGATAACAACATTAATTCATAGACCACATAACAGAGAACCCTCAGCGATCTGCACTTACTTTTCAATGCACCAGCAAACAAACTATAAATCTTCTGAATATTGTTACTGATGTCCCTATCTCTTCCAGTAATTACAAGCAGTATCTCAAGAAAAATAGTTGCCTTACTCACTCCTACAGTTTTGCAGAACAGTTTGATAACCATAGATTTAACATTAGTGGAAAGTTCAAAACAAGTTTCAGCCTCAACAGAATAAAGAGATTTTAGTCTGTTACTAGGACATATGCTCACGTAAGTGTTTTGCTTTGTTTATAGCATTTACCTTTTTATTTTTTTTTATTTTTCCAAATTGATAGTGGGTAACTGGAAAAAATAAAAAAAAAATAAAAAGCGAAGATAGAAATGGTTCTGAAATTATTCTGAAATGAATACTTTTTTTTTTTTTTTTTTAACCTTATTTAACCTATTATCTTGTCGTTACAAAACAAGAATTTTACTTGGTTTAAAGCCAGCAAAATACAGCCATTATTTCTGGAGTACCAGAAGCATGCCAGGTAACCCATGCAACGAAAAATGTCCATGAGAACTTGCTTGTGGCATGCAGATAGTACTGCCAAAAGGACATCTCTTTAAAGTAAGCGAACACCATTTGGACTACCAGAAATTGGAAGCGCTGAGGATGGAAATGGGAGCCAGCCACCAATTAGCAATATGGTAAAAGAAAAGCAATGCTGTTACACAGTGTGTGTCTACAGCAGAAACGGCTGTTTCTAGTTAGGGCACTGAGAGCAATATAACTATAGGAGCTCAGAACAGGTTAACTCACCACACATTTATAGAATATCATGAATATTTCTTGCAGCCTATGTTAGCTGTACTTAGGCTAAAGGGTAATGAAGACATATTCTTCCAAAAACTCTGTTTCTTTGAATCAGCTATAAAGATGGCTCTTTCATTTTTGATACAAACAGAATGTACTTAAGTAGGTGCATAAATAATTCTTCAGGTCAGCAGTAATTTATGCAAAAATACTGTTCCCTTTTGATGATCCAGGCAAGTTTTGATACAGATAAATTAATGACAACTAAAACTCTCATATTCATATTAAACTCTACGATCATGTGTTTATTAAGATCAGTTTGCATATTCTCCACAAGAGTGTTAGAACAAGGGTCACCTCTTGAACATGCCATTGGAGTACTTTTGAATAACCAAAATAAATTAGCCCTGGACTGCACTTATGCAAAGATTATACTGATGGAAAAGCTTTATGTTAAGTGATAGATTCTATTCAAATTTACTTTAATAAAATAAATGAGTTCTAAAGCTAATAACAGGCAAAAAAAAGAACAAGAACTAAGAGTAAGAGTACTATGTAAGTGTATATCTCACTATGCTGTTTTTATATTCAGCCTCCTACCAGCTGTAACTGAATCATTCATTTTTCCAACTTGTTAAAGAGAGGTTTAGCTCTTTAGTTAATGTACTGTTGATCAGAAGGGGAACAAATTTCCAAAATGAGTTCCAATCTGCGCTTTCCCTTATGAACACACATATACATTCATGGGTACCCACTGTAGCTTTGTTCCATGTGTTCAAACAGTAGGAGTCATCAGTAACAGCAGCTGCTCTGCATGAGGAAGATGGTATTCCTCTAAAAAAACAGGATCCAATTCCTACAGACTTTCATCCATGAACAGCCTCAACCATCCAAATCACACCAAGAGTTACACATTTCCACCCACCCTTTCCCATTAATGTTCAACAAGGGTAATGGTAGTACTCATCTTCTTCTCAGGACTTAGGGTCTTGGCATGAAAAGGTCAGGAAAAGTTTGAGTAATTATAATGACTATTACGTTCAATATTCACACAGCAAGTACCTAAATAAGAAAAGTCTTTCTGTCCTCTACAGTTTCCAGATGCCCTTGTCTACATCCAGTTTGTTTGCAGGTTAATAGCCTGTCCTAGAGATCACATCTGTAAGATCTCTGAGATGCTTTTATCAAAATTAAAAAGAAAATATCCAAATCACCTAATCGTAGTTTATTTCATTATGCGCAGCTGAAAGTCACTTTCAACCAACACTATCTAAAACTTCAGGTGTTGTAGGAATTCAGTTTTGTTTGTTTGTTTGTTTGTTTGTTTAATATATAAATACCTTGAGAGTCTGCTGTCATAGGAAGACATGTACTCATCACAAAGACCTTGTGCTCTCCTTCTGTTATCTCTGGCTCAGCCTTTCCCCGCTCTTCATTCTGGTCCTTGTGGATGACAGCTATTGAAATAGCAAAGACCATAATTCTTTTAATGCAAAGAAAGTAAATGAGCATACTGTTTTACCCCCTAAAAACACTTTTTCCCAGATTACCCATGGCTTCTACAAAGGCCTCACGTACATGTTGGGAAGGGCTTGAAGGACTCAATACCAGAGAGGCCTTGGATTTAAAATTGCTCAAATTCAGACTTGTTAAGATCCCTCAAAGAAGCTAAGTAGCACACTTGAAGAATTTTTGTCATGGACAGCTTATTCTAAAGCAACATCCAGAGGAAGAAACAAGATGGTAAAGATTATAGGGCAGTATTAGCATTCACAGGACACTGCAACTGTTCCCCAGCCTTTTACAGACCTATTGGATGATTTGGGCAAGCACGCTGCCTCCACTGCCTCAGCTTCCCAATCTGCGAAGTTCAAACAATGACACCACCATCCTTTCTTAAAGTACCGTTGGAACTGTGTATGATAAGAACTTCACAGAAGCTCTGCCTTAGTATTATCTTTTTCTTTTATATATATATATTTGAGAGGCACTCAGATTTTAGAGAGATAGATGCCATCTCTAATAACCTCTCAAGATCTCAGAATTTGTTTCATACAATCTAAGAATGGTATGCCAGTGCCATCCCCCATGTCATCAAGCAGCATTTGAAAATTCAACATTAATTCAGCATGAGCTCAGAGACTCAAATCCTTCTGGTTGCCTTGTTAGTGGATTTCGCTTTTCAAGGGGCTCATCCCTCTCAAAAGTGATATGATTTGAAAAAGAGAGTCCACAGTGCATGCAAAGACTAGTTGCAGTGTTTTGTTTTTTTTTTTAAAAAATAAAAAAATAAAAAAAAAAAAAGTGGAAACTCTTCTGCTTAATAGTAGCATTCAATTCAGTAATCTACTACCACGTATACCTTTCTAAAACCCCACCTCAGTTCTAGGAAAGCTGAAATTTTGTACTCTGCTGCCTTGTTTCAGTGAAGCAAATTCTAACTTCCTACCCCACCTAACACAGAAAAGGACTTCTATTACATACATCCTCTCCCTTCTCCCCGGTTCTTTTTTTTTTTTTTTTTTTTTTTTTTAAGTGAGGAATCAGTTATGCTCAAAGATTTATACTTGAAGAGCAGGTAAGAGAATGTGTGAAAGGTCTAGAAGGACTCTGATTAATGCATCCATTTTCTGATGTGCCTTTGTTTGCTTAAAAACATTTTACAACTGTCTTACAAAGAACATCAAGCAAAAGTATAGTTTGAGGACCAAATAGATCTTTACTCTGCATCTTATAATTGTAAACATCTTTATCCTTGTACAAATGCATCTTCATATCTTGGACTATGTATTGAATGTATAATTTTGTTGGTGAATAGCTGGCATGACCGCTATCTTGTGTATGTCATTATCTATCAATAAAACTATATGAAGCCATAATAAGTCTGTTTACTTGTAATAACTGTATAACACCTTTGGCTCAGAGTGAATTGAAAAAGCCCCACACAGAAAATAAAATCAGCCGATGAGACACAAGTTATTCTGGAATGAATGAGACTATAGCTGAATTTCCAAGGAACAGGAGAATGCCATGCTGCTGAACTCAGTATGGTGGCAATCAGAGTCAAAGGGTTCATGCTCATGGTGAGAGCCAGAGTCAGGTGCACAGAGAAGAGTGGGGAGAAAAACTGACTGGCAGTTTGAAGGTTGCCTGGCTGTGGACAAACAGGTCGAAACCTGCCTGTAAGCTAAGACAAATGATTTAAAAGTGCAGGGGGAACCAAGAGATAAGCACACATGTGAACTGGGACTAGCAGAGAACAGCAACAGAGATAATGGGATGTGGGAAGAACATCTTGTCAAGATGAGACACGGGAGACTTTATGACAAGGGAGAATAGGGTGAGCAGTAAGCCTGAAAGAAGTCTTAACTCCAGGTAGTACAATCAGGAGAATAAACTGCCCTCTGAAAAACATTTTGGACTAAAAAAGTTATCTTAAATTCAAGCCGGAAAAGCAGAGAGATCTTGTTAAGTCTACCCTTTATAAAACAGGTAGACTCTGTGCATTGTTACTAAGTGCAATTTTTCAGAACATTAGTGCTGGGCAGGTCTGAACCCTTTTGACTGCAGTCCCTAGCAAATAACCTTTTAGCACATCCTGAAAGAATGTGAACAGGAGCTTGAATCCACCATGTGCCACGTCTTGCAGAGCCTGATCCCGCGACAGCCAATAACAACTGTCTTTCAGGCACTGAGTTGCAAAGCTCTACTAAATAGAATTGGCAAAATATGTGTATTTGTTATCCATCCTTATCAGAAGCTCTCAGCACTCTGCATGTAAAAGGCCCCTGCAGTGCCGCTTCTACAATCACACTGATTATTTTAGCCACTGGGAGCACATGGGCTTCTACCCCAGTTAGCCTATCTAATAAGGACGCACCAGCCAGCGGTATTACCTTCTAGGACGCAACTCAATGTGAGTCCCTAATCTGACAACTTGTGCTTACATCTTCTGCCAATATACTCATTGTCATAAATCTCCTTCCCAAAGACATCTTCACAGTTTCCTGAAGATAATGAAAAGGTAGCTTTTATCAAAAATATATCTCCAGCTTTAGTTTCTGCAAACCAAGAATTTCTTCAGGTTTGATTTGATTTTTTTTCCTATACTTTTTGCTTTAATGTTAAAATGTAACGTGCAGAATACTGTAAACTATTCAACTAAAACAGGACGGTATTTTATTTGCCATCTTTTAATGTGGATGCATTTTTATTTAATCCTGAAATATTTGCTACCGTAGATTGACAATGTTTAAAAAACTATATTTCTAGATGGATCTTACAATTTTCTTCTTTTTTTAAGGATGAACTGTTCTGTATTTTTTTTATAGAACATCTTTTCTGTGATCTTTGACATATGCAAAAATGCAGACTTTAGGGCCATTTAAGTTTAAAAATTTATTTCTCCAGAGAATCACGTCAATTTCACAATGCCTCGTTGCCCCATTTGTAAGATAAGAATAATGTTTTTATTTTCCCTTCAGCCATCCTCCTCTCATCCTGTGCATTTAATCTGTAAACTCCCTCTAGCCAGAGTTTTCCCTTACTCTGGAACAGCAAAAGCTATTTAAAGAGAGTCCAGTCACTTTGGACACTTCCGTTGCTGTTTTGATGTAACATATTGCATAATAATCATCACTCCTACATGGTTTACTCCCACAACCCACTTCCTGACCCTCCTCTCCTTCAAATCTGTTGACACATTTCTATTGATTTGATAATAAAAATGTATTTTCAACATTTATAATCATTGCATCCTTCTTCCTGAGAGCTAAATTTACTTTCTGAGGAACCAGAACTGTGTATATGAGAGATATTCCAGTACTCCCCCCCTCAAGTTGTCCTGCAGTCCAAACAATCTTGTTTTAAAAGCCTTTCAATCTTCAAGCATTAAAGTAAAATAAAATAAAAATTACAAAGTTAGCCTTGGCACAGATATCCAGTTAAGGAACAGAAGATCAAAGGCATTTTGCCAGGAACCTGACTGTTCAACAACATGGCTCTAAGGCACATGAGATGGACACATGGTGCGTCAGTCCCCTGAGGCAAGCTCATCCCTACTCCGGGTAACTAGCAGGCTGGGAAGAGGCAACTGCTTTTGTTTTCTCAGGAAAACTGAGAAAAGCCTCTCTCTTTCTAATCTGCAAGTGCTGATGCTGCACAAGCAGGGGCAGACACACTGCAATAAAGGTTGCAGGGAAGAAATTGCAATGCTGGAACATAGTCAGTGGATTCATTTAAATGGTTCCGCATACGGCTAGATAAAAAAGCATCATTGATTTCCTGCTGACCCTCTCCTACAAGTTAATGAATGAAAGCTACTCATGTTAAAAGGCATGCAGCATGAGACGGTCTGATACTAATAACAAGACTGGAGGGAAAAACTGATAAGGAGGGTTTGATGTAATACCTGTCACACAGGGAAACTGTCCAGGTTTGGGATGTACAGAATCCAGTGTGCTAGAATTGCAAACTGGTGGAAATCCAGTACTACCTCTATTTTAACTCTTCCTTTTCAGTTCTTATTTTGGTGAATCTCCCAGAGGAGCTCTTTGAAGGAGCTGAACTCTGAAGTGTGGTGCAGCCAATACACCTGTGCTATTCAACATTAACTCATCAGTCTTCAACCCTTGATCCAAGTTCTTTGGTTTGCTCAAGAGAAAAAGGGAAGAAAATCACTTCTAAAGAAGGGGTAAGAAATTTTCTTTGGTTCCAGTAAGTCGAGCAGGCACGAAAGGCTCCAGGCTGTCTGCTGTTCTGTTGTTCTGTGCTGGAATTTCACTTTTTTTTTTTTTTTTTTTTTTTTTTTTTTTTTTTTTTCTCCTTTGGCTGCAAGAAGACCTAAAACACTCAGTCTTTGCTTAGGTGGATTGAGTGAAGGCTCAGACCAGCCAAGGATTTGTTTCAAATCATCTACTTTGCAATCACTATAAAATTATATCCTGTCAAGAATTCCTCTCATATCAATTGTACTATTTATAAAGCAAGGTGCTGAAATACTTTGAGAAAAAGTAGCAATAAGAAGACATTAAAAACATCATTATCATTTATTTTTCTAAGTTAACCTTTACTCTTTTGTTCCCTTATTCCTCCTTTTCATTTCAGATTTCTAGACTTGGATCTTGCTTCTGTTATCATTATGTCCTTGTGTATTTTCTTCTTTATCACAGCTAAGAATTATGGAGAGATGAAATGGGACTAGAGGATTGTTTCCCTGCTTTCCTCTACAGACATGGCAATGGTCTGCTGGTCAGAGTGAGCTATAAACCAGACTCCCTTTCTCTTCTTTCACTTGTTGACTTCTAAACTTTCTATTAAACATACCCCATTTCTTTCCATTCTTTTCCATTTTTTCCTTGGTTATTTTCATAATGCAAAGGAGAACATCCACAACACACTGTGATGCATGACTGCTCTGAATGTGTTACCTCCCCTTTGTTAGGTTTGAAAATTAAACACGAGCACACTAACTGCTACAGGCATCTGCATTTCACTGATGACTACCAGCATTACTATGCAATCTTTACATTTGTAAATAAATGAAACATTCAGAAATTAGATCTAACACAATGTATAAAAAGTGTCTTTAGTTTCATGGTGGATGATGGAGACTCAGAAACTCTGAATTTTGCCATTAACTTGCCATTGCTTTTTAAAGTAGATCTGGGTAAATTGCTCATCTCTCCAGGCTTCAGCATCTTCTCTATTGTCCTATGCTGCCAAGCATATTTGAATTCCTCAAATAAAAGGCAGGACTAAAGTGAAAGGTATTTAAGTATCTACCTTACAAAGGTGTCATGATTTGAGGCTTAATCAGTGTAAGGCCCTCAGATGAAAAATTGCTCTGCATCAGTATTCTGATTATATTTGATCAAGCAGATTTTTAAAATTACATGGCTCATACAGAAATCAGTGATCCAAGTAAGAATTTGAAATTTTGGACCAAAACTTGGCACAGTTTCTGTTAAAAGTATGACAAAAATAATTTTGAATATAGTAATATATTCTGGAGTTGATGTGGGAGAGGGTACCTGTGGGCTCATCCATTGTTGCTGGGCTCCAGAGCCCTCATTCGCACTGTCCCACACTCCAGAAGCTGTTTTGGCACTCCCAATACCGTCCCAACACCAGCTCCTACACCCGCGCATCTAGTGTCACATATCAAAATGCTTTCAGATTGCTGTCTGACTGACAGCACAGTAACAGATAGAAGGAGGATGTTGGCCAGAAAGGGCCTCCAGTCTTCTCTGTTGCTTTGCCAGGGTGCTGTCTGCACTTGCACCGGCAGCAGGGGCAGAATCAGGCAACAGAGGCCCAGATTTGGTAGCACTGTTATGATGGAGCTGACCAGTTCAAGTCTTAACTAAGAGTGACAGTGATAAAACAGAAGGGGGGATGTTTTCATGTGAGCTCAATACCAGCCCCACTCCACTCCATCATGAACAGCCCTGTGAAAAGGCCCCTGTGCCCAAAAAGCAACATGAGCTCTTCTGGGGCTGAGGGGAACGCAGTGGGGCAGATGGTGTCTTGGGGCCCCATGTCCCCCCTGTGTCCTTTCGTGTCCCCCTCTATGTCCCCTTGTGTCCCTTTGTGTCCCCCTGTGTCCCCAGGAGCTCCTGAGAGGCACCAGGTGGTCTCCTCATACTTGGCTATGGCGCCCATACCTCTCTGTGACAGGGCCCTCATGAGGCCTAAGATGGCAGCCAGAGTGCTGCTGGGGCAGAGCTGCGCTCAGGGGCCTTGCCTGCCAGCTGCTGGTGGTGGGGTGGTGGTAATGGTGGAGCCTTCTGAAGCCAGCAAGGTTTATGTCCTCTCTGCTCAGCTTTGGGCCCTCACTACAGGAATGACATCGAGCCGTGGAGTGTGCCCAGAGAAGGGCTACGAAGCTGGTGAGGGGTCTGGAGCACAAGTCCTGTGAGGAGCGGCTGAGGGAACTGGGGTTGTTTAGCCTGGAGAAGAGGAGGCTCAGGGAAGACCTCATTGCTCTCTACAACTACCTGAAAGAAGCTGTGGGGAGCTGGGGGTCAGCCTCTTCTCACAGGTAACTAGTGATAGGACTAGAGGGAATGGCCTCAAGTTGTGCCAGGGGAGGTTTAGGTTGGAAATTAAGAGACATTTCTTCTCAGAAAGAGTAGTCAGGTATTGGAACAGGTTGCCCAGGGAAATGGTGGTGTCACCATCCCTGGGGGTGTTCAAGGAGAGGCTGGACATGGTGCCTGGGGACATGGTTTAGTGGGTGTCATTGGTGGTAGGGGGATGGCTGTACTGGATGATCTTGGAGGTCTTTTCCAACCTTAATGATTCGGATTCTCTCTCAGAACTGTGCTTCTTGCTGCTTGAGGCACATGGAAGTCCAGGCTCTGTGCAGACAGACCAACTTTGGGCAAGCATCAGGAGTTGGCTGGAGGCACCAAATAGGACAAAAATAAATAAATAAATAAAAATCCTCTTAAATCACATGGCACTATGCACTTTCTTGCTCCCTCATGGCATGCCAGCAGTGCAAGCCAGATTTTGTACAAGTGCTTACAGGGTGCTCTATGGCAGAATGAGACATGTCTCATCAAGGATGCTCCTTAGTATGGGGGTGGTCAGTCAGTTCCTATAGGTGTTGATATATTAAGGTGTTTTCCTGCTATAGTCAACTACCACCAAGGACTAGAAGGCATGGAAAGTCACAGAATTTGGCCCTGTGGATGCTGAGAATGTGGGAACAGAGTAATCATTTTAGCAGTGCTAACGATCTCATTCCTTTTATTATAGCTATTTTACATCTCTGATACATTATCAGAGCTATACTTCACACATGCTGTTGTGTATGCTACAGGATTTTCATATAAAAACAATTCCTCACTTTCTAGAGTGGCTTTCATAATGAAAAAAGAGACCTGAAACCTGAAAACTGCTCACTTTTACCTGCCTCAAACCTATTTTAAAGAAGACTGAGGAAAAGGGAATTGCAAAAAGATTTTGTAAAAGGTGAGAAGGTGACCACCAAAGTTGATATATACTGGTGCAACTTGAAGAACTGGATTGTTTTTGTTTCTTATGAACTTCTCAGTTGACACGTTAAGCCACTTGGGCTCTACTTATGCTTGTGCACAAGAGCTGCTTTTCTAAGCTGGTATTTTTCTTTTCTTCTTCTTCTTCTTCTTTTTTTTTTTTTTTTTTTTAAAGGCAAATCACAAACTTATGAAGACAATAATCACTACTGATTCTTCAGATGTCTTCCTCCCACCTCTCACTCTTGTTTTCTGAAAACTGTCTCAGCTGAAGGCATTCTGGATATTTTGTATATAATGTAAGTGTAATATCATTTTAATGAATGTTTGTACAGTACTGGTCCTTTAGTTAAATTATGTAAAAACAGGTGCATTGGACATGGATAATAGGAAAATAAATTTGTTTCCGAAGCCTAATTGCTATGCTGATGACTATAATAACAATACTGTCAGCCATTTGCTGATTGTTTTGAGTGGGATCATTTCTGCAGTGAAGAAATATTGGAAACACAGATTCCAACTATTATTCCACTGCAATTTGTTAGGTTTGTTTGTTTATTTATTCATTCGGTCCAAATATTTGTGTCTCATTTACTTTGATCCAAGTCAGCTAAATCTGCAGATACTTGCTCAAACCCTGTTCAGTAAACTTTTTTCTGTGCTAAGACTGGCCACAGTTGATCTTTAGCCCAAGTCTGATTTTAGTCCATTTTCTACTTGCATCCTACACTTTGAAACACCTTACAACCCAAAGACACTCTCAACCACACACAGTTCATCTAGTTTGGACAGACTTCGCTATCAGTTATGTCCTGATCACTCATGTGCTGATACCGAGCAATGCAGAATAACTCTTGACAAACAACACTATTCTACCAGGGCTCATCCCTTAATCAAGCAAAGTCATCAGAAAGCCTGCACTCAACTTCAGCGTGCTTTGGCTGAGATTTGCAGAGCCTGGTGTGTAAAGGTACTCAGGTGCCTAAGGGAGCGAGAAGCACCTTGTGGATTTCCCAGCTGTCATAAAAAATGTGGCCCAAATCCCAGATAATTCACTGACAGCAGTTGCTTTTAGCAGCATTGTAACTGGCAGCATAGGTTAAATTCGTGTTTAATCCTTGGTTTAAAAAAAAATGTCTCAATGAGTACCAACACAAATGACAAGACCAATATGCATATATGTATCTTCTGAATTAATACCTCTAATTTAACAGCATCCAGTTAAACTAACTGAACTAAACTTATGGAAACACAAGGCTGGACATTGCATTTGGTGGTTGCTTAAGGCTCAGGGACAATTTCAACAACATAAGACTTCCATTTTGCGGAATGCACTGCTGAATGCTGAGCCAAAATAGCATGTACTGTTTCATTGTCATGATGTTAACCACCACCCAAGACTAAAGTTTACTCACTCAGTATTAACAATGGATTAAATTACCAGGTGTCTCAAGTATTGCTCTAGTTGACAATATTCTGTACTATTAGTGCTAGGAATTTGCTCCCAAAGGAACTATTTTACACATACGTTGGAAATGGAAAATAGTATTTCAGCTCAGAAAAAAACTTGTTATGATGCATGATCTATTATTAATGGATTACATTTTTAATCCACTCTGTCACATAAATGCAAAATCTATGGTTTGATAGGATTAAGCATATATCAAAGAGTTTTTTTATTATTATTATTAGTGCTTTTGAAACACAGTGTTATTTTCTACAAAAGAAAAAAAATTATACTAGTAACTGTTTTAACTCCTTCAAAAAATGTTTACTTTGGACAGTAAAGCCAGGCAGTTGCTGTTTTCCCAATAGATCAGTGACTCACTCATACTCCCATTAACTTCAATGGGAACAGGAGCATGCCCCAAGAAAATAAATTGTAAAAAAACAAACCTATATTCTGTCATCCCAATAGACATTAAAAGAATTAATTACAAATCTCAGTATTAAGGACAGTTTAAATGACATAGCACATAAAGATATCTTTAATAATTATCTTGACAATTTCTAATCACATTTAAATTCCCGTAAAGTTATCAAAACATTTGAGTAATCTGAGCTTGAGATGTTTTCTATTTACTCAGAATTCAAAGAGCTTCTTTCAAGTGAAAGGTAGAAACAGCTTTGAAGAGAAATGACAAAGTAGTGAGGGAAACCCGAAACAAATCATGCTTCTGATTTCAAGTATTACACCCATAATGTTATCTTCTGCATTTCTCATATTTCTTACAGACCTTTAACAACACATTCAGAATTGACATGAGAGCAGAAGAGTCATCAAAGATTTTTTTTGAACATTATCGTGAGCATAAATTGTAAAATGATGCTGTAAGTTTTGGCTGTTTGAAAGGCACGGTTCTATAGCTCACCTTTTAGTCTCTGCACCATCCCATTGGAAATTGTTTGCCACATTCACAAAGATTTCCTCATCCTTGCTCCCACTGACAGAAAACATACACTATGTGTTATTTTGACGCAAATGAGGTAACAGTTAGTCATCTGCTTTTAAAACAAGGTGCTTGGGCATTATTTACTTCTCTAATCCTGCAAAACAATTCATGTATTTGTTTGATCCTGGCAAATTGAACTATTGTCACGCTCAAAACAAAACACACACTAAGTGCACCATTATTCAGGCCTACAAGCCCTCTCCTCTTCTCTCTTTGCTTGCATTAGGATCATTTTTAGAGTTTGACTTTTCAATCTTTTCTCCCATCCACAATCCCACTGGCTTTAACAGGCTTGTCCATATCAATAAAGAAGGCAGGATTAGGCCCTTAATGTGTAATGGAGCCCGAGCTGTTGTCAAACCAGCACATACTAGAAGTTAAAAAACAAGAGAAAAACAACTTTGAACTAGATTAGGTGGTCACCTCAAGGTAGTTCTATACAATTCCTATCGAGATTTTGAGGTGTCTCCAGGCTCTAAAGCAATAAAATTACCGAATACCCCTACTAATCAGTACTCAGCACTGCTTTTGAACATAAAAGAAAGAAGGAAAAACAAACAAACAAACAAACCAAAAAACAACAGCCCTGAATTGGAAATAGAAAGCGGTTTTAAAAGGAAGACAAAAAGATTCTTGATCTTAAAAGTAGTATTTTTTTTTTTTTTTTTATTTTGTAATCTGCTTAGTAAAATGCTCATTGAGAGAAATCTCCTCGGAAAGCAAGGGATGACAGAGCTTGATGAGCAGCAAATATAGAAAGTAAAATACTTTTTAAACTGATTGTGTGGCATGACTTAGAAATAAGAAAGGTAATGCTGGTAATGCGGAAGGACAAAAGGATGATGTGAATTGAAGGCAGTGCTTTAGACCTCAAGTGAAACATCCTTACCCCATTTTACTGGAAACAAGTGCAGTACACGAGGAACAAAAAAGGCACAGACTGTGCTCTTTTAAACCTTCCCTGTGCCATCGTGAGCGTTCTTAGTTTTTAGTCATCATGAAAATCGTTTTGAGAAGAGCAAACGTATTTGCAGAATAAACTGCTTGTCTTTGGTTTCCAGGACTCTGGGGGAAGTTCCTGTCTAAAAGTTCGCATCGTCACATGGCAAAGCAAGTCAGAGCTCTCGTCACTTTGGATTTCACTAGCAGAAAGTCCCCGGGGGACGGCCGCATGCCGTGCATTATTCACCCTGGTAGGTGCCGGACAGACAGCAGGCTCGCTTCAGACGCCGGCTGGGGCTGCAGGCTGCTCAAACGGCGCTGTGCGAGCCGAGGAGAGGCACCGGCTGCCTGCAGGGCGCTTATTTCCCCCTTCCTCCCTTCCCCTCTCCCAGCCCTCCGCCGCACCGCCGTCTGGCTGTAGCAGCTGAACCAAAAAGCAGCGCCCAGCTCCTCGCTTTCCGCAGAACCAGCGGACAAACCCCAGCAGCGAGCAGAGCGCGGCGAGTAGAGCTCGCTCCTTTCCCCCGTACCCATCTCGGCAGCACCTCCCCGCGCGGACTGGGGGGTCTGAGAGCCGAGCCCACCCCTCTCCTCCCCGGGGGGGCCGGCTCGGGGAGGTGCCGAGGCCGGGCTCCTCCTCCCGGCATCCGCTCTCAGTCCTGGAGCGCCGCTCGGCTGCCGCCACCTGCCCCGCCGCCGAGCCGCTCGTTGCTCCGAGCCCTCCTCGGCTCCCGGGACTCCACCGAGCCTCCGCCGCCGGCCTCCCAGCCTCGCCGCAGTTCAAGCTGCCTCCGTGCTGGGTGGCGGGAGGGAAGAAGGCCGCCTCCTCTTCCTCCTCCTCCTCCTCTTCCTCCTCCTCCTCCTGCTGCTGCCGGTCCCGCGGCGGGCAGGCGGGATGATGGAGCCCCGCGCCTCCCGCAGCCTCCGCCCGCTGCTCAGCCTCCTGCTGCTGCTCGGAGCCCTCTGCCTGCCGCCAGGTGAGACGCTAACTCGGACGGCCGCTAGCTCGGGGAGCAGCCCGGCTCCTCTCCCCGCTCCCAGACCCCTTCTCTGCCCCAAAAACCTCCGAGGGGAGGCAGCGGTCAGGAGCCTCCCGGAGGATCGCTCGAGGGGACCTCGACTCCCCCCCCCCCTTCCCCCCCGGGGTCGCTCGGGGAGCGGTTTGGTGGCGAGGCGTCCGTCGGCTGTATTTATCTTTATTTATTTATATTTTTTGTAAATGCCGAGAGTGTGAAAGTCTGAGGGAGAGAAGCCGCGAAGTGAGGAGTTCTGCATTCGCCGTAGAGAGCCGGCTGGGTTATTCCTGTAGAAAGAGCGGCAGCCCGTGGTAGCGCTCTGCATTGCTCTAGAGGGGTGCCTCTGTCTGGATGTGCCGGCTGTTGCGAGGTCTCGGGTTTTTTGCAAAAAGCTTGGAGTTGGCTTTTTCTTCTCGCTCCCGGCCCCTGCCGTGGTACTACGTGCTCTCCGGCTGGCCGTGTGCAGGCAGTATGTCCTCACCGCACCGCAGAACGGCCCTTTAGGAGCCTTTTTCCTTCACCGCTGTAATTGCGTTTATTTAGTGCAAGCTTTGGGTAAGTAGGAAACCAGCCACACCAGCGTAGCGAGGCTGCCAAAGCTTTAATTTCTATTAGAATAGTTTTAAATAAAAGCTCCAAACAGACCCAGAAGCAATAGGAGAAGTGTAAGCGATATGTCAAGCTGTTGTGCTGGGTCTTTGCCTTGGCGTTACAGCATATAATCACCGTAAGACTTACATATGTAAGTCTCAGTGGCAGAGTACAGTGAATGCCGATTTCTGTGATGTAGAGAAACTCTTCAGGAAGGATTGTGCGTTTCATGAAATTTTAAAGGCATGCGGAGCATCCAGAGAGATAAGCACCTCAGCCGAGAAGAAAGACTTGTCCCCTGTAGAGAGTTTTGTCCCACTTTCCTCTAATGTAAATAAGAAATGATCCTACCGACTGTGTGGCTATCTACGTTTCCCTGCTGAAGGAGATCTGAATCATAAAAATACTTCACCTCAAGGGTTGCATTGATGGAGGTCTATAAAAAATGGAACTTGACCAGCTATTACATAAACAGGTTAGAGATAAACCATTTCTCTAGGCAAACCTAGCTCTCTCTGCCCTTCGCTTCTTCCTTGCCCTCTCAATGAGAAGCTCAGGCTAACCGATCACAATGCAGGCAGATACACAGGGGCAGAAAACAGCCCCACCCCATCTCAGAAACTTTCCCAGATGTACTGCAAATCCCGGGAAAACTGATTTGAGCCTCTAGTTTTTATTGTGTGGAGGACAAAAGATACCTAAAAAACACATCTTTCAAAAGATTTTGGTATTACTTTGCATTTCACATCTCTTTCTCCTTGCTATCTCAGCTATTTCATGCTGATTTGCTGTCATTCACCACAAATTCTGGATATCTTACTCTATCACTATGGCTTTTTGGCAGTTCCGTTTCAGGTTTGCGTATGGAAAGCAATAGGTAAGATATTAAAAGCATATTAAAAGTTGACGTGCATTAAATGTAGGTTTCTCCAGCAACATTCAGGGTGGTTGGGGATTCCTATGAGAAACACTGAGGTTTTCATCTCAGAATATACTGCCTAGGTAGATCTCCCTGTAAAAAAAAAAAAAAAGAAAAAAAAAAAAGAAAAAAAGAGAGGTGGTCCAAGTCCTGGTTTAGTGCCAGGAGCCTACCTGTAGATCAGACTGAATAAGAATACCAATTAAAATCTCAGGCTCTTTTGGAGAAGATGACTGTATGTGGAAAAAGTCAACCCTTAATCAGGAGCTAACCACAATCTCTGTGATGCTTCCTCCTCCCTCCTGCTTTCTAGTGGATGATAATTGTAAGGATGAGTCTCTCATTTCATGTCCTGTTACTAAAGATTGGTTGCATACTACTGTATTGTGTAATGGTAGTAAGACTGCAGTATGTAGTCTCCTCATTTGCAGGATGCTTACTGTGTTCTCACTCCTGGCTCTTCTCCTGGCTCTTTTTTTTTTTTTTTCCTTCCTTTCCTGGTATATCTGGCATGATGTTGATCTAAGGAAACCGGTTTTCTGTACTGAGATCTGGAGTTCACATGACTTTTTCGACATTGGGGTCAGGAAACCTACATACCGTGTTTGGTACATATTTATTTTGATATGCTGTTTCTGTAGTCCAGTACACAAACAGACTTGTTTTTAAGTGAGCTAGAAGTTGTTAAATCATTTGTTTTGGGAAGTGTTTGACTTGTTTATATATCCTTTTTTTTTTTCTTCTTTTGGTAAAAATATACTAGAAAAGTCTTGCAACATATGTTCTTTTCTTCTTGTGCTGTCCCCTTGTCTACTGGTTTTCTAGCACTTCTCCTAAGGCAGAAAACAACAATAGAAATCGTCCAGGTCTGTAGGTCTCTGAAATTTCAGAGTGAATGAAACTAAATTCTTCAGTTCCTTAAATGACCCAGCCCATTGATTTTATTTATTTATTTCTTTTACTGAAGAAATACATTTTGTTATGTTCTTGGGATAAATACCTCTGTGGTAAGTCGTATTTAATGCCCAGATAGTTTGGGAAGTGGAAATAAGCTGTGCAAGAGTGAATACCCCTAGTTACAGTACCATCCGTTCTCTTTAGTGAAAGTAACCAGGGATGCTAACCTGTAATCCCAGGAAAAACAGTTTCAGTTCAGCTGTCTTAAATTTAGAACTGAAACTATTTGTTGGCTTATCTCCATCTGAAAGTTTGGGGGGAACTGAATCTCTAATATCAGTGCAAGCTGACGCATGAAGGGGAAAATGAAGAAAATGTCATTACTTTACATAATGCAAATTACATCTGTGCAATCAGGATAAGCCTATCTTTTCCATTTTCGTACAGATACCCTACTTCTGTAATGTGGTTTGTAGTCTTGTGCTGTTGACTGCTCGCTGCAGATTTTCCAAATGACATATCTTTTAACACGTGGTAGCAAAGGATCTAATGTAAAAACAAGGATTACTATAGTGGCAGTAGTTTTAATGTGCTTACCAGCCATACCACATTCCATCACCATGGGATTTTATTAGATTACTACCATGGGGACTTTATGGAGAGTATTTTTTTTATTATTTTTTGGACAGTTGGAGTTATTTGGGGCTGATTATTGAGCCTGTAGTGAAACAAAAACAGATAGCAAAGCAGGGAGCTGTCTGTGGGGGAGCCAGGCCTGTCTGGATGCACTTTGAACCCATTTACAGTTGAGAGACTGAATGAGTTGACTTTGTAGGAGTTCCAACTCATAACTGAATTTCCTGATAGCTGATGATTAATATTCGATCTCCTTTTTTTGTGATCTGCACTGTATGACCATAATGATGATCATCAGAGGTAGGCTGGCTCTGGGTCTGGTTTGCAGTGCTGTTGTTCCACTGCTGTTTCACACCTTTATATATATATGTGTGTATATATATATATATAACCACACTGACTGTGGAAACTGCGTTTTCACACCACTAATAATGTTTTTTTTTTTAGTATGGTCTTGTTCAACTCTGCAGACTCTGATACATGGCTAGACTTTATGTCCAGCATTTGAGAGATACTGCTTTACATAAACCGCATAATCTCCGTTCAGTGCTCCTCAAGGTTCCTCTGGGTTGACCAATAGATACATCTTTATTTTGGTAATGCATTTTTTTTTTTTAACAGAAGATGGATGTAAACTGTAAGGCCACGCCTGTAAGAGAATTGAGCACCTGTTGCAACACACTAGTTTCTCTTGAGCTCCTCTGCTTTCAAGAAAAATAGTTATGCTTCCATGCACCAATGCTCAAATGAGACAATCTTCAAGAATTGTAAATGCTGTGGGGTGATAATTAAAATTGACTCGAGCAGAATGTGATTTTTTTCCAGGGAAAAGTGAACATTAGTTCATTTGATTTGAACACTCCCTTGATTTGAAATTATCTTCCCTGAAGACAAGGCTTTGACCTACACATTCTTTATCTTGGTATCTTCTCCCTGTTAGGAACAGTATGAATATTAAAGGAGGCTGTACATTTCTGTCTCTAATATGCTTGAAAACGAATCTCATCTCTTACATAAAAGATTGAAGCACAGCTAGTGTGCTGACAATCTGCTGCTGGCAGCAATCAGATCAAGTTTCTATCCCTTTTTTTTTTATTATTATTTTTTTTAAACTTTGTTTTCTTCTTTTTCCAATGTGTTTTGTTGAGGGTGGTTTGAATCACAGTCGATCCTACTCCAGTGGATGTTAATCCACTGCTCTAAGGTGGCGGCTCGTTTGAGGAATATCTGCCTAGCCTGAGATAAAATTGCTTTCCTTATCATAGATACAGTTCTCTAGAAAGGCAAATAAGTATTTATTTATTAAAACAACCCCTCTTTCTACTGAGCTGGTATTTTTTTGTTGATAAGAAATATTCCCTTTTTGGGAGGAAAAAAGGGAGAAATTGATAAAACAGTGGAGATGAAGAGTGCATGCAGCTTTAGGGTATGATTTTTTGAGGTTATCAGGGGTTAGAACAGTTCTGTAATGTTTGGTTAGAAAGCATTTGAAGTGCTTTCAATAGCAATGGAAGCACTAAGCTGTTTCCCTGATAACAAGCAAAAAGTGCAGTCAGTGATTTAATGAGTGTTTCCACAGTTTGAGTATCTGTATCATCTGTTTTCAATTAGGTCGTACTATGTATAGTTAACCTCTTATTGTGGAAGGAAAACTGCAAATACTTCAGCAGCTTTCATGTGTTGCATTGTTTGCTGCAGTAGTCCAATCTGTAGAATTTCCTAGTGGATACCAGTTATGGCAATCTGAGCCCTAAGGGGGAGTGCTCAAACACCGGTAAAATATTAAGCATCTCCTTAGGTCTCGTGGAATGCAGGAATCTCCAGGTTTGGAGTCCTGGGGAATTGGTGGTGTTTCGGCACGCATTGGGTGCTCTGTATGGTGCCTGTGCCCCTGTGTAGCTCTGTCCTGCAGCCTGCCTACCTGATAGGCAAGTCCTAGCTGTCCTGGCTGGAGTCTTGTGGTGGTGGGATTTTCTATTCCTTCTAAAACAGAACACTGAGCATAGTTCAGTTCTTTTATATTGAAGAGATTTTTGGCAGCTAATTCAATAGAGGGAGCTCCGCTACCTTCCTCTTAGAAGCTTGAAGCATTGTGCTTTTCTCAGACCTCAGGCTTCAGGTTGAAAGAAGTGTTTAAAAAAAGGCCTGTCGTTCTTAAGTGTTCTGTGGCATTAGGCTTTTGTTTTTTGAAGGCATTCTGCTTTCATCACAGACTTCCTGTTGCATGAGGAAGAAGGAAGGACAAAACTGAGTCACATAGATAGGCAAATCCAAAGAGGTGAGTCAGTTATGGAATGTCTCTTGTGCAGCAAGGCATTGCAGGTTTCTTAAAGGGATGCATTACAGAACTAGGTTTTTTACTGACATCTGAAGGGGGCTTCATGGAGAAATGAAAAAAATTAATTTAGGATAAAAAGAGGGTACTCTCAAAGAGCCAAGAATGGTGTTGGACAAAACAGGGTACAGGCAGTGTAAGGGAATGACTGTATTCAGTAGCTGTTGTGGCAAGGGAGATCTTGAACACATCAGCAGCACTGATGAAGTAGGACCCTCATTTAACAAAAAACAAGTTCTTCTAGGATTGTAAAGAAAAACTGGAAATACACTGTTCTGTAAACAGACTCTGAATTATAGCAAAAAAAAAGCCACCTTAGGGATGTGCTCATATGCTTTTAACCCATTCTATGGTTATTCTATTTAACCTATTCTCTAATATACAAATTGCTAAATGCAGAAAGCCAAAAACGGTTCTGCAGACTTTGGAGTTAGTAGTTCTCTTGGGTTCAGTTTTTTTTTCTGATATTATTTCTCATCAGACTGTTTTGAGACTAGCTATGAAGCCTCATTAAGGGCCAGGCCCTTCTATTAAAAATAAAAATCCTTTTAATTCAAGTTGACGTTGAGTAAACTTGTAATGAACTCAGCACTATTTCTATCCTGCACAAATGCCCTTTGTCACTTGACTTGCTGCAGAAACTACCTATTTTTTCCTCCTAATTTTTCAATTTAACTAGAGAAAATGACCCTAGATATTAGATTATAAAACAGATGAAGCTTCTGTACAGCTAAACATGGCATTTTTATACAGCTGACATATACTCATTCCAGTGTTGTTCCTTTTTTGTTTGTTTGTAAGAAGCAGAGCAACTTATTTTTCAAGAACTCTGACTTGAGTGAGCTTACCCTGCTTGCCAGGAAGAGTTGCTAACCTTCATATATTGGAAGGACAAGTAAGGGCTGAGGCATGTTATCTGTGGAGTGGAATGGTAAACTTTCACATAAGGCTTTGTAACTGAGTATCTTACAGAGAATACTCAGTTTAAATTGGGCTTAAAGCGATATACAGTTGAATGCAAGTGAAAGGTTTTAATATTATTTTGTGGCATGAGCTTCTGAAATGTTCAGCTGCTGTTATGTAGGGCATTAGCCTAGGGTATTAATCCATTTGGGGATGCAATTTTGCTTTGTGAAATCTAGAAAGCAGCGTGCATTTAGCTGAGTGAATTCTGTTACCCATTCAGATAAAATTGTGTTCGTTGGCTTGTTCTAGTGGTTTTGGAGAGCGCGGATTAATGTAATGTCTGTTACATACAAAGCCATATATAGAACAAAAAATTAAGGATGAGGAACTGAGTATTTGGGGAACTTTGGTACAGGCATGTCATTTCAGAAAAGAGTTCTGAATTTATTCCTTCATTCTTGGTAGTTTACATCAAGTACTATAAAAAGTGCTTGCTTATAGACAAGATAATAGGATAAGTGTTACATATTAAAATTAACTTGATAATATCGATGCAACATTATGAGGTTTGCCTTTGCAAACTGGGAAACTTAAGTTTCTGACACTGACAGCTAGTGACGTAAATCAAGAAAGTATTTGGCACTTGCACTTGATGGCTTGAAAAGTAGACAATGGGATAATTTTTCCAACTTTAATTCGTGACTGAAATTTTTGTCAAGCTTTTTTTAAACGTTACTCCTCACTTCTCAAGCAACTTTTACTGCTAATCTTGAACCTTGTCTACACAGAAGTAATATGGAGGTCAGTATTGTGAACATCCCCCGAGTTTCCATTTTATATTAGTAAATTACATTTCTTTCTGTGGGGTTCTTGTGCTTGTAAGAGCTCTTACTAATAGAGAGCTGGCTATGCAGACAGATCTGCAGATTTAAATAGCCACCATTAATATAAGTAAATAATGACAGTGACTTCACATTGCATAAAGTTCCATTTTGCATATTTCTGTTGTCAGAAAAGGTGTTGGTTTATTTTTCATTAAATGTTTTAAACTTTCTGAAAATATTTTGCCATAATAGTTCCGCTCTTGCCATGGCTTCTGTAACATTAAGGATTTTGCCTTTTGAAGGGGCACCCGTTCTGTGGTTCAGTTTCACCTTACTCATCTCGCACAGCTGAGAGATGCAACGTGTTCTGCCTTAGCTTTGAAGTTTAAGTCCTTAAGTATAACCTTTACTCCCTAGGTTTAACCCTGGTTAATGTGTGGTGCCCCACAGCAGCAAATTCCTAAGTGTCTACGTGCATGTCTGATGTCCGAGTGTGTCTCCTGAAAGCTCATCTGCAAGTTTGGTAAGGGTCAGGTTCTGGTATTTCATCTCAACTCAGTTGTGTCTGCAGGCCATTACTTGTCAGTCCTTATCACTTTAAGAACCCTGCGGTATTAAATCAGAGACTTCTGTCTGTCTTCAGGGAAGCAGTCGAAAACTTTTGAGATGGTAAGAAAATAACTGTTGTGTTGTGAGGGTGATAACCAACCACGCATGCACTAGAAGATGCGAGCAAGCCCTTTTTCAGCAGAGATTCACAGAATCCATCACTGCGCATATCAAAATGCTTATCTATCCGGGGGCTGTAAGAGATGTATTGTGGCTGTATGAGAGCCAGCCAGATATAAGCTGGGAATTATGTCTTGTTGTAGGGGAGGGAGTGGGATAGAGCTGGGTGTCAGGGTGTGCTGGCTGCCACCTTCCCACAGCTGATGCTGTGGAGGTTCTCTTGGACAGCATACAGGTGAAGAGCCAGAGGGCAGAAAAATGCTGTAGCAGTGGTCAGCTCCAGTGCCCATGGTGGCAGGCGAAAGATCTGTTTTCCTCCCAAGTTTGACAAATTCCCTGCTTTTGTTAGGGGCATACTTATACTCTGAACTGCTGCAGAGAGCTATGTGCTTGCTTTAGGGGTGTCACTTTGTTCTCCGGTTCTGGATGATGTGCAAAGAGCTCCATGGGTTGCTTTTTATCATTATTTCCATCTGTGAGTACAGCAGTGATAAAGAAAGATGGGCTTCGGCGTACTTGGTATGCTCATGATCTCTGGCTCTGTTTCCATTACATCAGATGCAGAGGGCATAGAGAAATGAATAAAGCAGTGTATTTCTTTAATGAATACTGAATGGGTGAGTGTGAGCTGGCAGAAGCTTCATCCAGAAAGAAGTCGGGTGTTGTGAGGGATGACATCCGCACACGTGGGAGGAGAGGCAGGTGAATCATTTTTTTAGCTGGAATTCACAGTCCAATTTCATGAGATTGAAGTTGATATTTTACCTCAATAGCTTATTAATTTTTCTGGGCAGACGTAGTGTTTCAACTGTTTCTCGAAACAAATTACTGTTGTGGATTTGTATCTAGTTACTCTTGAGGCCCAGATAATAGCTTTGGAAATAGCACATTTAGAAAGTGCTTTGCATAAGGATATATAAAAACCTAGCCTTCTTAGTATGGCAGGGTGCCTTGCTTTAGGTGTGGATTCAAATTCACGACAGGCTCACAAATCATTGTTGTTTTTTTTTTTTTTTTTGCTTTTAGATGGTTGCTAGTCTTCCTTCAAGGTGTTGTCATCTGTAAACAGCAAGGACAGTTCTAGGAGTCTTTTCATGCAAGTGTGGAAGAGCAGAATGCAGGCATGTTGGAGACCAGGGCTCCTTGTGAGGAGCATTTTTCCTGTGATAGAATAAATATTTGTTACTTTTATTCAGTGTACTTTACATCATAGCTTTTTTTCATAACCACAAAAGGAGGTTAATGGTTTATAATCTGGATATTCTGTGACAGAGCATAGTGAACTGTATATAAATCTAGAAGTGAAGATTTTAACAGAGGCTTTAATGGGAGTATTGCATTTTTTTTTCTTGCTGATTTTTTTTTTGTAAAGTCTGGATTTTTTTTCAATTTTTTCTTTAAAGATGGATCATCACTACCTATAGGAAGGCAGAGAAGGAAAGGTACTAGGAAAAATAAATGTTTTATCTATGCTTACATTTATTCAAAACATGATGTTAAGACCTAAATTTTCTGTTAATGAAGCACTTGGTTTAGCAATTTCCTAGTATTTTCCACAATGATAACTTCAAAAAGCAAAACAACAACAAAAATACACACAAACTTTAATTCCATTTGCTTAGGGAAGATGGAGGACTGGTTGGTTTTTATTATTATTTTTAAACTTTATTTTCTAAAATGTCATTTAAGGAAGGAGGAAAGTGATCAGTGATCCCTCAAGTAAGTTAAAGTTTCACAGGTTTTCTGTGCCTATGCCAGGCTTTTCAAACAGCATCCTTCTGCCTACAGACATCACTGTTTTGAACTGGGACTGGTAGTGGCTTGGGAGAGGTCACTGTGCAAGTTGGTTGTTTCTGTTTCATTTTTGTTTTCTCTTGTACATGTCAGCAGTCCCACACTGCTAAGCTAGGGTGTTAAGTACCATAGCATTCATTTCATTTGGGTGTATTTGAATAGTCTAACAAACTCTGGTACTCAAGTGGTGGAAAAAATGATTGAGTTTTTTGTTTCTTGTGGCAATTTCAAACATTGTGAGCACTTGGTAGTGGCCTTGGGCTCCTCAGTAAAGCCATAAATGGAAGGCCAGATCATTTTTTTTTTTATGTGCTGCTTCTGCAGCAGGCATACATCCTTGATAATGGTTGTTGCCATTGTGTGAGTCCAGGGTGCTTAGCCTTGCATGAATTGCGTTTGCAGACATAGCATGTTAAAGAGCTCTCCTGTATCAGAGTAGCCAAACTTTGCACTGGAGGCTGGGCAGGAGGGAGCTGTGGTGTGATGAGCACCTGAAAATCATGTGTGCCCATCAGGACTGGCAGCAGGAGCAGCATGTCCTCCAGAAAGGGATTTCTTTGCTCTGCAGCAGGAAAGGGCTGGGCTGAGCACTGGTGACTGTCTGTGTATTGCCAGCTGCAATCTCTTCTGCTGATGGCGTGTGTGTGGATGCTTTAGAAGTGTGTGAAGCGAGCCAGCATGCTGATTCACAGTGGAAGAAGCTGTTTGCTTTTCTACTGTTTTATATGGAGGGGAATCTGAATTTCTTTCCAAGTTTGTAGAAAAAGAAAAAAAGATTACAAAAATGGAATACTGAAATTCTTACCCTACGATTTCAATCTTTTCAGCATGATGCTTAAGAAGTGTTGAGAACAGTGGTTTAAAGAAAACAAAATTACCTAAGAGAAGCTTTTTTGAGTTATAAGCTGCACTTGAACATCAAAAGGTATCTGGGAGCATTTCAGGATGAGAAATAGAAAATGTCTTTTTGCTAGCATATTTTGTTTGCTAAACTTCACTCATTGCCTAGTACGTCTCTCTGATTTTAGTTTTGTGGAGCAGAGGCTTTGGAAGTTATAACAATTAAGGAAAGCTGAAGTACTGCAAGAACGCTTCTTTGAATCTTTTAGATGTATTAATGTGAAAAGGAAGCTATACTCTTTTTTTTTTTTTTTTTGAATTTAAAAGTTCAGTTTTCTCCCAGTACTCTGTAAGCAAATGCTCCTGGCTGGATCACAGATGAGTTACAGCAGAAAGAGAAGCTTGATGTCGGTGGCTGCAGGCCAGACCAAAGACACGAGTCACCATTTCCACAGGGAGCGGCGTGCACGGGTGGAAGACAAATTGCCTACTTCTCTGTGACAAATTCGGTGTACCCATCAGGCCTGCAGGAAGAAACCATGGAATGGGGCCTTTCAGTGGCGACCAAGAGGGATGAAACTTCTTTTGACAAGGCCTGTGAAAGGATGCTGCCAGGAAAGGCAGTAACAAGATCAAATTGTCCGCTGTTTTGGTGACCAGAAGGAGCTGCACCTCATGCGTTTTTGTCAGGGACTCATGCATCTAAGTTTCTGGAGAATAGCCAGCTTAACCTGAGGGAAACCACGCTTTTGGCTCTCCCTTGTCAAATCCACTCCCGCCGAGAAGATGGCGGGGGGAAGCCGAGAGCCCCAGCTTCAGCAGCGCAGAGCGAGTGCAGGCCGCCTGATGGTGGTGTGTGGCCCACAGGCCTGTCAAGGCAGAAGTTTGAAGGTAAGTCTTCTGCACAGCAGCACTGCTTGAGGTTTTGCTGGCAAGGGAAGTGAGTTGTGGAGGGTGAGAAGCAAGCTTTCTGTGGAAGCTTTCTGGAAAATTCTTGGGGTTAAGGTGGATCTTCTGAACAAGTGTTTTAAGGGAGAGGAGCAGAAGACAGTAGCAGAGACCACAGAAAGCTGGGGAAAAACAGCTTTCATGACGAGTAGTTTCTGCTTTATCTTCTCCATATCACTGCATGCAGTCTTTGGTTTGGCATGTACTCTGCCTCCTCCCCTTCCTTCTACCTGCTGTAATTGGCAGGCCATCATCCTTCATCAAGACTGCGTGCTGCCACACCACCACCCTCAGCAATGTGTCCCCTCTCCCGTTATTCATACAGCACAGTGCTGTTTCCAGCCTCACCAGGATGCCCATTTCCCCACCATGACTTCTCCAGGCCAAAGTGGAGAAGTGGCTGAAGGTGAGGCTGAAGTGTTCCTACATGGTGCCTATGTGGGCTGTGCTTGTAGGCTGCTCGCTGTCAGGGCCAACATGTCCTTCCTGAGGAGCCCTCCCTCTTCTGCTCCTGGGTCACCTCAGATAAACTAAACACTGCTTGTGTTGAGAGTCTTTTTTTTGGGTGTGGGGGAAAGCCTTAATACTTTCTTCAAGTCTTTGCAAGTTGCTTTGTGTATGAAGTAAAGTGTCTGGAAAGTATGTCATATGCGAAGCCTAATCATTATTTGACCTAAATGTCTCATGCTATCCTTAGTGAGCTTTTGGATTCTCTCTAGAGTAAGACACACCTTATGCTGTGATCATTTAAGATCTTCCTGAGATGAGAAGATCCTGAGCAAATAAGCCTTTAATCTTACAATAAATTAATTCAAATTCCAACAAAATATTAGTTGTTTAATATGAAGATTGTAATAAATACATCTCTATGACTCCTTGCTAATGAAATTGCAGTGGCCGGATATTTTTCTAGTGTGAGCCTTGGCATGTGACTGAATTGGGAAGCTTCAGACTGCTTACTTGTCTTTCAGTTGACGTATGTCTATGACTGAAACTGCGTTAAGTTGCAAAATCTTGAAATTAGGCTGACCTAATAGTCTCGGGCCATGATCCAGCATATATTCGAACATCCAGATTTGAAATTATTCAAGTAATTAAGTATATTCTTAAAGAATAATTTTTTAGACTAGAGGTAGTGTGGTCCTTGTGGAGAGGATCCACAAAGATACAATAAGCAGTAACTGGTGGCGTGGAGACTGCTATGATCCTGGATGTCTGTGAGCTGTAATGCGTTTCTGCTCCTTTGCTGAAGATTTCTGGCTAGCACAACTCAGAGGAAACAATTTAGGCAGGGGGTTCTCATTTTGCTCAGGTTCAGTCTTCCAAAGTATGATACAAGTGGTAATTCACCTCTTCTGCTGACTTTTTAAGCCTCTGTGTTCAAATCGCACACACGTGGTTTTTCCGTATGTAAAATATAATATATGAGAGAGGATTTTTTTATGCCTGTCAGCAGGGAATATGCAGCTTACTAAGCTTTCTTGAGTATAATTTTAAATGGAGAAAATAATTCTATATAAACTGAGATTCTCATCACATTTTTTTTTACTACTGTTAATTAAAATGTGAGGAAATCCTTTAGAACAGATTTGCAGTTTTGAGTCTTTTATGAGACTTAATGTGAGAGATCCATTTTATAGTTATGCCTTCTTATTAGTTTTGAGATTAGGATATATTTAAATGCATGGCTATCAAGTCCTGTGATGATAACTTGTTTGTTTTGCAGCGTAGATTAATTCAGCTGTGGTCCCATTTGTGTGTTTTTTGTGCCCCACTTTTCAAAGAGATATTGTAATTTCTATTTAAAATAAACTCTCCAAATAGTTCTAATCTGAACACGTATTTTTCAATATTAACTTTCAGTAAAGAATATTTTGTTAGATTATTGTGAATAATGACCATCTATATTGTTCCAGCTCCTTCTGAAAATACAATTTTAGCAGACTGGAAGACTGCAAAACCTAAGTAAAGGAAGGATTGCCATGACTAGCTTCAAGATGCTTATGTTGAGATATTTTTAAATTATTTTAATGGAAAACTGCAAGATCTTGGCTCACACTGCATTGCCTTGTGATAGAAAGCAAGAAAGCTTACCAGGGGAAAAGAGAACTTACTAAACACCAGTAAGTGCCCTTTTCTCTTTGCAGCAGGCATGTGTGTCACTGGAAGATTGATTTGCCCGAGTATTTGAAACTAGAAGGCACCGTGCCTAGCTCTGGCGCGGTGCCTTCTACTTGAACTTTGTGCTCAGGGTAAAGCAAGAATGAGAAGAAATTCGTTTAACCCCGTTCAGAACTGCTTTTTGACTTGCCCTAACCATGCCTATGGTATCATGACAACATGAATCTTTTAATCACAGGCTTAGCTGTCATCTCAGACATCACCTCAAAGTTGTTTAATTGCAAAATTTTCCAGGCTAGGAATAATTGAGGCATGGGGACAGGTGATTAGCTGTAAATTGCAAGGGAAGTCAGAGTCTATCAGAAGTGAACGTGGTGAGGATTCCAAGTCCCTTTGCTTTGACTCATCTGTGTGCACACGTGTGGAGAGTCTTGTGCTCTAGGCCGGCAGGAGGCTATGGAAAGGAAAGAAGGATGCTCTTGTTTTCTCCCTGTCATTAAACACAAGCTTTGCTTTTTGTGAAAATCTGGAGAGGACACCATCAGATAAAGGGTGACATTGATCACGAATATAATGAGCTAGCCCAAGCACTAGTGTGGATGCACTTACTCTAGCAGGCCTCTCTGCTAACAGCAAAGCAGGGGTGAAGAGGAGGGAGGGAGAACTGTTTGATATGCTGGCAGTAGTGCACGTGCTGATAGGAGCTGTGTTTATATTAGCAGACTATTCTGATACAGCTAATAAATCAGAATTTGACTACCAAAGTGTGTGTCAGAGGCTGTGGTCCTTTTGCAGGTGTTAAAGGAGAAAACAGAATGGGTGGAGTCTGATTGTTGCTAATGCTTACCAGAGGCAAGGTGACAAAGAGGTTGCAGTTTTATTTACCCATAAACAAAAGGAGAAAATTAGACCAGAAGTTGAAACAAGGAGAGAAGGGAGACTTCTTGAGACTTTTTTTTTTTTTTTTCTCTTTTTTTTTTTTGAGATTAAATGGGAAGGAGAGAGGAGGGAAAAAAAAAAAGGAGGGGCTGGAGTCTTTTTTGTGTGCCTCCTGAGAGAAAGGCCAAACTCTCCTGAGAGAACTAGATTTCCTCTCAGAAAAGCGTTATGGGGTAGTTCCCTTTGTTTCCATTCTTGCACTGGGGAGAAGTTACTTGTGGTTGCTTTTGCTTTCAACAGTTAAAATAAGATTAAAGTCTTCATGAACTGACGTTCGCATCTCCTGTAGAGCCTTGCCTACAAAATGATTTTGGTCTTGTACCAATTTGTACAGATTTCTGACTTCTGAGTTCATGTTCTAGCTTAGAAAAGAGGCTGTCTATGTAAGCTGTTATTTGCTTTTATGCATCCCCTGTGGAAAAATCCAGTTTGTTTGTTTATTTATTTATTTATTTGGGGGGGGGGGGGAGGGAGGGAAACATCTACCCCCTCCTCCCTTCCCCAAATTCTGCTAGCATAGAATCACAGAATATCCCAAGTTGGAAGGAATCCACAGGGATCAAGTCCAACTCCTGGCTCCACACAGGACCACCCCAAAACCAGACCATGTGTCTAAGAGCACTGTCCAAATGCTTCTTCAACTCCCTCAGGCTCAGTGCTGTGACCACTGCCCTGGGGAGCCTGTCCCAGTGCCCGACCACCCTCTGGGTGCAGAACCTTTCCCTAACCCCCAGCCTGACCCTCCCCTGTCCCAGCTCCATGCCATTCCCTCGGGTCCTGTCACTGTCCCCAGAGAGCAGAGCTCAGCGCCTGCCCCTCGGCTCCCCTCGTGAGGGAGCTGCAGGCCGCCATGAGGCCTCCCCTCAGCCTGCTCTGCTCTGGGCTGAGCAAACCAAGGGGCCTCAGCTGCTCCTCATGACTTGCGCTCCTGACCCCTCACAATCTTTGTAGCCCTCCTTTGGACACTCTAACACTCCCCCTTACCCCCTTCATTTTTCGTTTAAGAAACGTAAAGTGTTATTTTCTCAACTATTGCAGTAAAGGTTGTTCTTCAGTTTACCTGGCATTAAAGCTAGTTAATTATATGGTTCAGCTACTTTACTCCTCTGATGGCTGTAACAGGTTGGAGACCACGTAGCTTGCTTTCTCACAGTTGTTGAAAAGGAGTTCAGAAGTGCAGCGTCTCTACTTCAAGCAATATTGTGGATGTGAATTCCAGAGGTAGATGAAGAAAACTTTGAACAATTCTTTGAATTAAAAATATATATATATATATTTTAAATTGTTGTCTTTATGCACATTTTTTAAAGCCTTCTCATGTGTTTCCATTTCCTATAGAAACATTTAAATCCTTTCATGAGTGCAGAAATATCCAAGTATATTGATGCCAGAGCAATCTGATCAGGAGTTTAGTAACCCAGCACAGCCTGTAAGAGTAGGGCTGTTCCCAGAACAACCATGTGAGTGAAGTCTTATCGTGTATCTCGTTTGTCTTGGGTAATATACCTGATATCACCACCAAATGCACTGCAGTAGTCAAACACAAATATTTTTTTGTGGTGATTTTTAGTTCAGTCTTTTTCTTACAGGGAAAGTAGGCAGTGAAACAGATGAAACTTTAGATGAGATATCCATGTTTCATATACAGGCTTTCATATCAGCGTAATTATATGCATATTGCAAATTAATTATATAGCTGCTGCTTATCAGAAGCTGGAAAAATGAAACTGTGGTTACCATTTTGCTAATCAACTACCCAGCCAGCAACCTGGTTAGTAAAGGTTGTGAGCTGTAGTAATTTTCAGTAAATGGCTGTATGTTATTTCTATATATCTGTAAACTGCAGATGTCCCTGTACAAAGATGATGGCATATACTTTCTCATGAGCTATTCACTTTCTCATTTTTGCTTGTAAGGATAGATTACTTCTGGCTTTTTTTTTCTTCTTTGTAACACAAAGAGCAAAACATTAAGAAAGTTTGCACTGATGAATCCCTGCTTGACTAGTTTATGCACAAGTGGTCAGAATTTCCTGATACGGAAGATAGCAACTAAAGATAACTCTTTTATTTCTGTTTTTCTACATTTTTTTTTTCTCTAAGGAGTTGAAATTTTGTGCAGAAGTTGCTTGTTCGTGGTGACAGGCTATGAATGCATTGTGTCAGAAAATTATCAATCTTCCAGTCCTACTAGCCCATTTAAGACAGCATTCACTGTCCATACACAAGCTCTCATGTTCCTATTCTTGAAGTGTCTTCATATCAAATGCTCCTTTATTTTTGTTCATGTGTCATAGCACAGTTGCTTGCTTTATTGACTGTCATTTCTGATTGTGTTTCTGCAGGGTTTATTTCAGTTGCATTTTGGGTGTATTGCAGCATGTTCTTTCAGCTACGTACCTCTGCATCACTTCTTTCATCGAGTTATTTTTTAAAAAGCCTTTAGATACAAAATATTTCTCAGTTCTTTAAAGCTCTGAAATATTGGAGACTGCCACTGTCAGAAGTTACTGGATCAAGTTGCTCCATTAGCCACAAGTGCAGGTGTAATTTACTGGTGGAATCTTTAATTGCTTTTATTTCTTTCTCAGTTATCTTGCTTAGGGTAACATTAATCCTTGCAATTGGTGGTCTTACACCTTTTTTTTTTTTTTTAAATAAAAAAAACTATTTCTCCATGGGTACTTCAAGCTGTACTGAAACTACTTTCTTTATCTGAGGTTTTCACTTGTTTTTCCTTTCCTTCTAATCAAGAAAAAAAATAATGCTTTATGTTAATTCAGAGTTATTTACACAAATATTTGTTATTTCTTGTTCAAGGCTAGCTTTTAAAGACCTGTTCCTGAATCACAGTGCATTTTTAGCCTCCTGTTTTTCAAAGACCCTTTCATCGGCGCTTGTCAGGCTCTCATTAATTGCCTTTTCTGTCTCTATCTGATCTTTTTTTTGTAACTGACTAAATTAAAGTTTTCTGACTGTTACTCTATTTTTAAACCGATGGATAACTTTTATTTTAGTCTCTGTGGTTGTGATCAGTCATTCTAAGCTTGCAAAATGTTGTTTGTTGTTGCTGCTGCTTCCCAGGTCCTCACTGGGAAACTAGTCTGCCTGCTGCAGATTGCAACAGCAGGGAAAATTAAAGCATTTTCTAGGTATGCTTGATATCTTTGTTTAACCAGAAATCTTTATTTAACTGGAAGCAATACTAAGAATAGCAACCTGGCTTGATTCTCATTCAAATTTCATTATCTATTTTCAGTCAGGCTATTTTTCCTCTGTTCTCCAAGATCATGGCAGTCTTCTCAAGTTGCCCCGACTGTCCACGCAAATTCCAGCAGGGAATTCAGATCACACAGCTGGTTTAACAAACTCTCTGCTGAGCAGGGGAATGTGGGGTCGGGAGCGTTTCTTCTGCCAGTGGTTTTCTGGGGTGCTAAGTGCTGCTTGGGGCTGTGCAAGGATGCTTGAATGAGCAGAGCTCTTTAGCATGGTAAGAGCAGCTGCCGTCCCATGGTGCTGCACTAAGAGTTCATTTCTGCAGTTTCATCCTAGTTGTCTTGCTGCACTGGTTGGAGACTTTTTAGACTTTCTCAAAGTCCTGCGTGAGCAGGAGAAGGACACCAGAGTTGTCTGTGCCCGTACACAGGGACAAGAGGAGGCAGAGGTTCAGCACCTCTTCCTTCTCCCTGACTGGAGTGGTTGCCCCACTAGCAGGTGCTGTAGCTGAAGTTGGGCTGCTGCAGGGTGGGCTGGCAGATGAGTAACCTGCTGGCCAGGCAGAGAACAAGGTGGAAGCTGCTCCTGTCATCTGGGGTGGTGGCACCAGGGAAGAGACAGGTTGAGGTACCCAGGATGCTTGTCCTGCTTGGAGTAAGGGAAGGAACCTGTGAAGGACAGTGGAAGTAGCAAGGTGAAGGGACAAAGTGGATGGAGATGGAAAGGTGAGGGAAAGGCAAAATGGAGGGAACAGAGGCGGTAGTAGATAGAATTCTTTTAAAAAAACTCTTAGTACTAGGCATAAAAATCAGGAATGGTTCCTTGCTTTCTAGTTTACATTTGCACAGCTTATAAAAATGATATAACCATACTTCATTTATCTTCATCAATAATTGAGTCTGTAATCAAGTGTTTTATTACCAATAAACCCTTATGATTCAGTGTGTAGTGAATATTATTAAAGCTCATTTTTTGTTATGAGTTTCTTTTGATGATCAGTTATGAAAGTATTTTTTAATTTAAAAATCAATGACATAAAGCATTTTGTTGGCAATTCATTTTTGTTCAGAATACAAAGTAGAAGAGTAATACAACATAGATGATGATCCAAATACTATGCCATCTCCATTTTTTTTCACGCTAAAGAAATGCAGGGATCTTTTTTTAAACCTTTAATGTGGGTTGGGTGGGAGACATGCTGGCTGAATGTGTTTTAAACTGTCTGTAGTGTTACTACGTGCAAATGCTATTTTGCCTTATTCTTCAAAAGCTGTGCAAATACAGATGCAAGGAAGGCAAGTCATACTAGAGGATTTCATAAACTGGTGCCTCCAGATTAACGTGTACTTCTGCAGATGCCTTCTTTTGTAGCCCTTCTTGTGGGTTATAGGGTACTCTGTGTGGGGAGAGGCATGATTTTTTTAACAAATAACTGAATGGCCAACTAAACGGTACAGGAGGGCACTCATATGCCTTAAGAGAATGATTCAATTACAAAGAAACAAAAAAGATATGGGTTGCTAACATATATTTCCAAGAATTCGATTTATTTTGACATTAATGTTCTAACATGCAGTAAAGGGTGTTTTTGATTTTTGTTCTTGTTTTTTTTTTCTCACATTTTTATTTTTCCACAGGTTTATGGAATAGATATAAGTATGCCTACCTTTCTCAAAATATTAAAAATAATAAAAAAAAAAGAAATTAACTTGTTGGCATAAACAATGTTGTTATTGTCGCATAATTTGACTCAAAGTAATTTCTAGATCATTACCATTTCAATAAATTAGGAATGAATGTAAAGAAAGAAAATGCAAGTGGAAGATAAATAATTGTGGTGGGGAAGGAAATCTATGCTTAAAAGCCCCCCTGTGTTATATGTAAATATAACTGAAATGCTGTTGTTATTTTAATATTTAAAATTTAATTCCCTGTAAGGTCACTTACTGAGTCAGGCTGAAGTAGCTTTGATGTCATTGCAGAAAGGCAAGTTGGAAGAGGAAGATAAAATAGTAATAAGTGACACCGTAGAATTTTATCCTCTAATCTCTGTGTTGTTATTGCCGAACTTTGATCCGTTTGTCTAGTTTGTGCTTTAATGTTTCCATAGCGTAGCAAAGTCAGACTGACAGACGGAAAAACCTACATGCTTAAACTGAAGGTCTCTACCAGCAGCAGTGTTTGGTGTGAATGCACTGGTGAATGGGTTTTGCTGGTGTTATACCTAATACCATTTCAGTGATTAAAATTGCCTTTGCTGGGGAGGAGGGAGGATTTGCTATAGCTGTGTTCGCAGTCTCTGCCTTGGACTGGATGTGATGTGCCTTGCCACATGCTCGTCCGTGCTTGGCTTTAGGCATTGGAGGGTTCTGGGGAAGAGCTGTGCCTCTCCCCTCCTCCTGCAGCTTTCCAGCTGGTATAACCATGCTTCCTCCTTAAGGAATTGTCGTTTCTGTTGGCTGGTGCCATTCAAGTACAATGGCTTGGACATTCTGAGCCATGAACAACAGTTTTGGAAAACCATATGAAGGACTCTGTGGTAGACAGCCAGGCTACAGCATGCGCAGCTCTAGGATGCTATTGCAAGTGGGACCTGTTCTCAGCAGTTTAATAATCTTCCGTGGACAAGGTGGCCAGTTCTGCGCTGCTGCATATTGAGTAACAGCTGGAAAATCCCACCTGGAAATCTCATCTTGATGTGAGAAGACATGGAAGGACCTTAGTCCATACCTCCCAGGCAGGCGCAGCTGTCTGTCCCTTGTCTGGAGAGTGTTCCTGGGAACCGGAGTGAGGGCTTGATAGCTTAGCCTTCTCCTGCAGACACGGGTGGCTTCTTTCTAGAGTAGCCATGCTCGTTCTCCTGCAGCTGTTGGGATTTTGTAGTTGCTGGCAATCTGACAAAAGCAGTAAGGCACAGTATCAAAATGCTTTCATACTCCTCTGTCAGCTCAAAGAGAGCTGGAAGATTATTTCCTTGTTTATACTTGTAAAGGATTGCACCAACCGAAGAAAGATAAGCCTAAATTCTTTTCCAGCTGTCAGTGGTGCTTCACAAAGATCTCTTAACTGCCACGTTTTGGATAGGCCTCTCTGGAGTAACTCCTTCAGTAACTTCTAATTTCTGAGTAAATAGTGTAGATGTTGCACCTTTAACTCTTTTTAGGGAATCATGGTATCAAAACTTACTTTTGATCAAATTTAAAAGCAAGTTGTGGATGCTTCCTTCTTGATTTTTCTGTATGTATGTAGTGTCAGCTACCTGTGTGTATTTAATAAGGATCTATCGCAATAAAATGACTGCTGGAGATGTTTAACCTATTTTTTTCCTCTTCTGAGAATAATGTACATAAATGTCTGGAGAAGGATGCAGAGCTATTACAAGAGTTCATTGATTTCACTGCTGTTGTCCAATGGGTAATTTTATGTGGAATAAGAATGTTTGAGCTGCCTTTTCGTATGCAAATAGTAAAACACGTATACAAAAAAAAAAAAAAAACCCTGGCCTCTTTTACTGTGTTCTTCATCTAGTACTTCCACAGCCTTTGAGGCAGGTGTGCGATCCCATAATAATGAAACTAGTTTGTCTGTTTCTGTACGGTAGAAACACTTTAAGGAAAGGAGAAACAGTGGTATGAGTGGACTCCTGATCACTGTATTTTCGTATAGTGTGGCAGATGCTTCTTACACTTTACTGTCTGCGTTTTTATATCAAAAATACAAGTTGGACGGTATTTTTGAATTGGAAATCGACAATGAGCAAGGCATACCACTGGCATAGCAGTGGTTTCTACACCAGCATAGTCTGTCTCATGAAATCCTCAGCCTTTTTTCCTCCTAAGGAGAGATCTTTTGGCATAGTTGGACCTGCTGCCTTGGAGACACTTGGCCTTAGAGTGTACCCACGTTTCAAACTTGTTACCCTTTCCTGTGGTTTGAGGCACCTGGTACTGGGTAAATTTTACACTTCCTCTCCTCCCTTCCCAGTCCCTGACATTCTGGCTGTCTTATTCCCCTCGTTCACCATGGCTCTCTCACAGCCTCGCCTCATCAGGCGAGATAATGAAGAGGCACGTCAAGCTGCTCTCGAGATGCACAGCTTCCAGCTAATTGTGTGTGCTTGAATTGTCCTCTTAGGAAGATTCTACGTTCTTCCTCTTAGGAAGATCCTCTTAGGAAGATGGACTACGTGTCCCTTCACAACCAGTGTTCAAAAACACCTTCGGGTGCCTTAAGCACTAAGGAAGCCGTCCAGTACCTTCTCTTGCTTTAACTCATCTACATGCTGCGAAAGTGGGGCATTCTAATTATGCCTCATCACTTAGAAGGTCACTTTAAGCAGCTCTTCCAATTAAGCAGCAAAACAGGATTTTTTTTTTTTTCCAGAGTTTTTTTTGACCAAGACTAAAGCCTCGTATGTCCCTTTGGTATTTTTTTTACAAAACTTCAGAAAGTGAAAGAGCAGTAGTTTCCTCCTGTAATATATTGTTCTTTCAAAACTATTTTAATGTGAAATCACAGGAATTGTTTTTTGTAAGCATTGGCGTCCATAGTGGAAGTATGGTGTTGTGTGGTTTCTGTCCACTTAAGTTAGCTTGCCTGTTGAGGTTTTGCTTTTTCTAATGTATTTATTTATTTTTAAGATGAAGATGAGCTGTTTACTGGAACTTAATTCCTTTTGTTGATCTTAGAAATTATTTAATTTTTGTAGTAATTTGTATCTTTGTAGTTGGTGACTCATACAAACACGCCAGTTAAGTTTCACCTTTAGAAATACTGGGAGTTCTTTGTAATATCAGTACTACTATTATTTTTAAGCATGCTAAATAAGCAGGGAAGTCCCTGAGAACTTCTAATGCTGGAGAACTAATTCTCATATTACAAGGTTATAACTCTGCCACTGACATCATTGTGGCCTGATGTCTGCTTTGTGTGTTGCATCTGTAATTTCTTCATTAAAATGAAACATTAAAGTACTGAAGTTCTGTACTTGTATATTGTATATACACAGAAAATGACTTTAAATTATGTATTAATGCAATTGCCTCTGGCATGGCATGAAAGTTCTTTCGAGTTTCTTTGAGTGCTTAGAGCTGAACAGCCTGCTCTAATACATATAAGAAAAAGAAGTCAGTGACTACAAAAGCTTGGTGTTCTTGTGTAGGGCTTATCACTATACTTTGCTATGCTCTTGTTCTCATAAGTAAATATCATTTGTTTTATTTTTGCCCTTCAGAAGTTCTTACTGGGCTAAGGTACTACAGTGCCCCTTACATTGGTATGTTGGATATTCCTAGGTGTTGTATTAGCACATTCTCTTTTGATGAGAATGTGCCCTTTACACCAAATAATATTATTAGGAGAAAAATTAAAGCTAGGTACAAGAGGTCTCAAAATAAGTACACAAATAATTGTATGATTTCAAATGTTATGCTTAGTTTAGTCACGTTTTAACTCACCAGAAAGCACCCAAACAGAAGTTACGATGCCACAAGCTGCAGTTAATCTCTTTCAATCTTTTGCTTTGCATTACATAACAGAGTGCCTCAAGTCTTTCTGCTGTTTTTTAATGCTATGAAGGTGTGAGGAGATACTATGATAATTTGCATTTTTTTCCATAGCTCCATAATCTAAGAAAATACTGTGAAGATTTGGATTTTTATTTATTTTTTCATTGTGGGGTTCAAATACCAAGAGAGTGGGAAAATATATCTCAAAATAATTTGTGAAACTGGTACTTATGTCAATGGAATTTCTTGGGACAAAGAGCATATCATATTTTTTCAGCGAGAGAAGTAAGGGATGTATGTGTGAAGGGAAGAGGTGTGTGTGTTTTGCTTTTAATTTTGATGCCCTGTGTGAAACAAATTGATACAACATCTTTGTGCTTCCAAAACAAGAGCATAGCATTTCTAGCTGCTGAATTTCAGGAAGAATTAAGCGCCGTTGGGAACCCGATGAAAATTTTGGACCTGTGAGCAAGTGACATGGAAAAAATAGTCCTATGTCCTGACACGGGTTATTTAAATTGCTGCGTTAGTGTGGCTTGTTGTTGTCAAAGCACAAGATACATGTTGTGAAGGGTCTGCTGCTTATCGCTGGAGTGGGCTTCTAACAGATCAGCTGTGCCGATGCCTCCGCCTGTTGCAGAGGAGGAAGAGGTGTGGGACTCTCTGGGGACCAGCCAAATAACCTGAAGGAAGGATCTGCTCCCTGTTGTGCTGTCGCATCTGCCAGAAATGGAGGTTTGGGTGGCTGTTCTATGTGCTTGGGGCCCTTGTGCATGGCACTGAGTTGCTTGGAGGTGATTGGTGTGTTGAGCTGCTGCTGAGGCTGCTCAGTTCTGTGCAGGGAACAAGCCTTTGAAAGTCTTTTGTGACCTGGGTGTCTGAGGAAGCAATCGCTTGAAGACCTTCAGCTCTTAATTATTTGAAACTTCAAAGATGTTTACAAAAGCCAAGAGGATGAAGTAATCTGAAAGTAGAATAAAAGCTGCTGTAGCGTAAACTCTCCTTTCTCCTTTCAACAACCTGTAGGCATATTGTGAATACCAGTCCCAGGTCATCATTCTGTGCTGACAGCTGGGCTTGCAATTCTATCACTCGGAGAAGAACTCTTCACGGAGAGTGGCAAAAATGGTCATGCCTGTCTCTCAAAGAAGTTATTAAAACATTTGTGTAAAACAAAATCCCAGAGCTCCTCTTTCCCCACTCTTTTTGTTGCTTATTTGAATTTATCATATACATCAAGGACCATGAAGTCTAATTTGCATGTGCCTCTTGCCAGTTTTTCTTCTGTCTACATTAAAATGTAAATACGTAAGTATAGAAAATTGTCCATGTTAAGAATTCAGCAACTGTCTTGTTATAATTGAATTTGTGTCTCAGACTGGGCATTTGTGCTGTGCTTGGCTTAATTTGCATTTGAATGAACAAGTGGAAACTACGAATTGGATACTCAATTAGAAAATGTTATGCAGGTACATACTTACTGCAGTCTCCAGAGACAGACTATTTATCTGTATAAGCCCAAGTTCTAGTCATCTTTTTTTTTTTTTTTTCCTAAAAATCCAGGTTTATATTTAAAATTTGGTGTTGTGTTTTTTTTTTTTTATTTATTTTTTCTCCACCAATCTCAAATCTGGAACTTTCACGCTTAGGAGTTAGCACTTTGCTTCACAAGCATTGTTATTCTCTTTGTACTGACTTGGAGAGTAACAGGTTTGGTATTTTGCTCGTTAGTAGTCTTAAAAAACAGTAATATTCAGTATATGAGATGTATGCATTAGCCGGGGATGATACACTAACAAGCCCCAATCCACAGAATAGAAATAGATTTGATTTACTCCAATTGAGGAAAATAAATAATTGTGTATATATATTTTAGAACATGTAGGAGAAGATGTATAAAATGATGCATGTGGCTTAGAAGTTAGTGTAATACCGCTTTTTTGGGAAGAGACTTAAGAACTTGGCAGCACCAGCATTGTCACTAACAAATTGCAGGTGGAAGATAACAGGCAAATAAACACTTGCTGTTAAACTGGTTTATGAAATGCTAAAAAGCAACAGCATGACACTTCTACGATGTCACTTCTTTAGATAACTTTCCTTTCAGAAACTCCTTTCAAGATAAAGAATGAAGAACAGGAAAGGAGGAGGAGAAGGCCCAGTGTGAGCATTACCAAAGATGAAACCTCATCCTCTGAAAGTGATGGCATGTCCCCAGTGCTGGATGCTGAAGTGCTGAGGTGGCAGATCTGTAATGTGGCTTTTAAATGATGGCCTTTAAAGCCTCTGCTTGAAGCGTGAGGCTAAAGCACGTTATTTTGGGACCAACAAACTCAAAAGGCATCAATAGATATTTTAAGCAGGAAAACAGTGGAGATATGGAAGAACAATGAGATACAGAAACAAAATGTTGGTAGATCTATATTGAACATGTAAGGGGCTAGGCAGCAAGAAGTTCCTTACAGGGGAATTTGTTTAAAAAGTCAGCAGGCTAGAAAATGGAAGTAGTCTCAGAGGAGTCTTATGGTTCCAGTTCAAGCATCTGCTGCTAATTTCAGGCCACAGGGCACAGTGTGTTAAGGTTAAGCAGGTGGTTTATGCCCACACAGAATTTCCTTTGGGAAGATTTATGGTGGCATTAGCAAGAATGAGGTGTGCTGTCAAGACTGTCAGGGGCATCTTGTGTCACCAAGTCCAGGCCCCTATTATCAAGACAGTCATATAAATTCCATTTATGAATTGTTTGACTCCTTTAAAAACCATTTGAGTTTTCTGCCATTGTTTCTAGCCTTCAGAAAGGCAAAAAGCTTGGTATCCTCAGAGTGCAACGATAATAGGTTAAAGCTTTGCGCTGGTATTTAAACTTCTGCTTAAACAGGTCTGTCTCCCAGACAATGTCTTCTCATATTTCTCACATGATAGACCCTCCCTTCCTGCAAGTAGTAGTTCTTCTTTTTACAGCTTCCAGTTAAAGCAGGGCTTCTTGAAAATACGTGACTAGAACTTGTGCTCTTTAGATGAGGTCATCGTACAGTGACGTTGTTATTTCAGGTTCCCAGTTGTAATTTAGGTTCCTATTTCTGTTCCCATTGAACCGTCAGCATATAGTGTCTGTGCCGTTATCTGTCATGCCTATGTTTGTCCGCTTTTACGGCACTTCCAGGCGAGATGCCCTGCAGACCTTGTTTCTGTAACCTGCATGCTGTTCCTGTCATTCCACTCCTGAGGAAACCCCACGTCTTCCCAGGTGGTGCTCTTGTGCTTTTTTCTGATGACAAGGTCTCTCTGCTCCGCTCAGACTGTGGGTATTATCTGCACGCTGCAAAGAGTATTGGTGACAGCTGAAATAAAAATAAAGAATAACGGTCTCCAGGCATCTCTTTCAAGAAACCCACTGATAATATCTCATTTGTGGTTATGCTTTCTTTCTTATGTGGTTAACTTGGTATTTGTCCTCATCAAAATTTGGTTTGACAGTGAACGTAGTGACGAGACCATTATAACTGTTAACTTGGATGTGAGTTGTATGGTGCCATTGTTTTGACTAAAGCTGTGGTGACTGCTACCAGATGTGCATCTGGGTTTTCTTCGTGCCATAAATCTTGAAACATTCTTAACTTTGGAAGACCAGATCATTCTTGTAGTATTAGAGACTCTCCAGCATAGGTACAAATGTAGTGGTTTTCTGTGGGGGGAGAAAATACTTTATGAGAGGAGAAAAATATCTGATCTGTGAAAATGCCATGAATATAGCATGATGACGGATGTGGATAGGAAACTTGATGGGTATTTCTAAGGTACCTGAGAATGTTGGACTTCTGCTTTAAAGAATTAGTCATATCTGCTTACGTGTGTTTTATCATATAGCACTGCAGAGCTGAACCTAGTTTAGATGTTTCTGAGCCTTTATCCTTCCCTTTTGTTGGTCATCAGTAAACTTTATATGCTAGTTTGTATGCATGCAAGAATATAAATATATGAAGAACATATCTTTAAAAGATGTTTAGATGTAGAGCTTAGTGATGTGGTTTAGTGGAGGACTTATTAGTGGTAGGTCAGAGGTTGGACTCGGTGATCTTGGAGGTCCCTTCCAACCAAGATGATTCTGTGATATGCTTACTACAGCTGACTGAAGGGACTCTAAATATACAGCTAGCTTTGGATAGGAGGAAAGGGTGGGTTTATTCCTTAAGCATCTGTGATGTCTTAGACCTCAGAATGAATACGTGACACTTTAGGATACAATTTAGCTCACTGTTCTTGATGTTATGATGCCCAAGAAGATTCTTTCATAGAGCAGCGAAGAAAAAAATAACATGAATCCATATATGAATACATATATTTTTGGAAGTAGAAGGTATGGGGAAGTTCTCTGAGACAAAGAATATAAAAGAATATTAAAGGTAAAAGTGTAATCAGTTTTTACAGCATTTCAAAGGTGAGAGGTAATTTCTTTTCTCTGTCATTAAAACTAATATTCTGTATTTTAAAGTATCAGTCATATTAAGGCATAAAATTAATGCACAAATGTTTTATGCAGTGTAAACTCCATGGAAAAAGTAATGTAATGAGAGAGGAGAGGCAAATCAGAAATGTATGCAAGAGGTGGAAAAATACCACACGAAAAGTCTTGACTGAATCTGTGGTAGCTAAAGCTATAACCCTTAAAATTATATAGAATGTTCTCTTATCGGTGTCAGATCTGCTGATTTCAAGGTCAGACATGCAGCTTTTTTGCAGGCCAAGAGAAGAAACGTAAGCAGCCTGGAGGCTCTGATTTATTATCTTCTGACCTGAGTGGGGGGGGAATTGATATTTCCAGTGTCTTGGTGACACTTCTGTGAGCAGACGTGCCTTTTTTTCTTCCTCCTCCCTCCCTCGTGTACACATCCAGCTTTTCCCACCCACACCTTTTTAGGGGAAAAAATAGATTCCCTTCTCTGAATATCTAGACCTGGGGGAGCAGAGCAATAAAGTACTGATGCGAGACAGGGGTAGTGGTTGTGTGATTCACCGCAGGGAGGCTGGGTTGAAGGATGCCTGGTTTCCCCTACTCCTTTTTTTCAGAAGTGTTGGGTTGCAAGTATCTGAAATGGCTGCAGCTTGTCTATTGAGGAGGAAAATAGCTGAGAAAGTGACAGCATGAAAAGAGTATGGAAGAACAGTGATTTCCAGCCATCATCTTGTAAGCAGGATGACCGTGAATATTTTTCCTCTGCTACTATGTATATTCACCAATTATTTTGTACTTGGTGTTGCTGAAAATAGGCAGTCATTTCTCTGAATGCCAGCGAAGCAATGCCCTGCTATTTCTCACTTAGCTGGAAGAAAGGTTGCTCATTTTGTGCACCCACGAACCAACATGAAGAGCTGATTCCAAGCAGCCGTTGTCTACTCCCTTGTAATTACGAAATTAGGACTAATGGCTCTCCTCTTCTTACCATGCGTCATTTTTTGCTACTAGCCTCACATTTAGTGTAAATGCCATGATCAAATGAAAGGGGGGGGGGGGGGTCCTAATTGGTTTAAATAGGAAATATGCATAATTCTCTGAAGTGACAGGTAGCTGGACTTTGCGCTGTGACATTTTTGAGAGTTATGAGGCTCAGGTGAGCTTTAGGTTTGCCTGTCTATAGCTAACAGTGAAATACTTGTTGTCATATATTCTTTGTGCTAAGTGTTAGCTGACCATGGCTGTTCTAGTGAGAGTGCAACGGAAATAATTTCTTATTCTGGATTTACAAAAATATTTTTTTTAAAAAAAAGTTAACACAAACAGTCACGGTGTTGTAAGGCTTATTGCTTTGGGATTTGCTATTTGACGGAAGTGCGTGGAAGATAACAAGATGAGTATCTTGGTTTTGCATTCCTATCACCCCAGTAGAAAGAAATTGGTGTTATGATAAAATAGAAGGCAACCCACGACGGCTGATCCTGCTGAAATCAGCCTCCTTGGTTATGAAAGCCACTTTCCTGCTGCAGCAGGCAGCAGCAGCCCATGTGTAATATTTCTCCTTGAAATCAAAGAATGTGGTCTCTCAAAGTGTTAATCTAGTTTGTTTTGACGTGTTTAATTGTTTTAATGTTTTTCTGTTTTACTATGGCTTTCCTTTTATAAGTATTAAAGAAAACCATAGAAGATGTGTAGAAGTATTTTGAAAATTGTTGCACTGATTCTCTTGGGAATTGGTAAATATCACTCTAAATAAAATAAAAAAAATAATGCAGTGTTGGGGATGGTTTTATTTTCCCTGCTAATAGTTTAAGAAAAAAGGAGAATAAGTTATTAAAAAGAGAAAGTCTTCAAACCTCTCTTTTATAGTTCAGCGTCTGAATGCAACAGCATATAGCTATGTAGCATGAGCTCTCAGTTTCTGGGTCTGGCTGGTAAAAATGCCATTTTGGCATTTTTCCCCATGCTGAAGTAAATCTTCATGAGAAGATGGAAAGATAAGGGTTTATATATTGAAATCACGTCTACCTGTGAGATAATCATATGTTAATGTTCCCAGCTTCCAAAATTGTGTTCAGATAGAGCTGAAACTGGACAACATCTCTTCTATATTTAATGTGATTGCAGGAATTTGTCGGAAGTCTTATTCAAATACTGGGATTTTAAATGGTGTTATGGTTGAGTGGGAAGAGACTTACAAGAGAAAATTACACATCTTCCCTTCTTTTCCCACTCCCACTTTGTGTGGGAGGGACATGGAAGGAAAGGACAGATAAAGTGATCAAATAAAGCCCACAGAAAGCATGCTTCACAGAATCACTTTAGAAATCTGTCCGCTAAAAGGAATATATCTGTGCAAATGAAGACTTTGGTCTTCAGCTGTCTAACCCAGAAAAGGAAGAAAATCTGTTCTTTCATGAAAATGAAAAATGTGCTAGAAATAAAGCATTTCAAAAATGCAAGCAAAACCAAAATAAATAATTGATTTCACAAAGCAGCTGAAGATGAACAGCTGAGCGATTAGAGTAATTGCCGTTCAGAATGGGAGCTGTGATTTAATTTTCTGAGGAACTGGAGATGCGAGTCTGAGTCCCCCTGTCCTGTACGTGACCCAGAGGGCTTTCTAAGACAGGGCAAGGGATCTGCACAACCATTTCACAAATATTCATAAGCACTAACTGCGCAGAAGCAGAGTCCAGATGCATCAACACCTAGGAAAGCACCTTAACCCCTAGAAGATGTAGGCATTTTGTTATGGGAACAGCCTGTTGACAAGACAGACTGAGGAGGTCGTGGCTTCCTCTGGCTTGTTCTCGCGGCTGGGCTTGCCACCATGGTGTGCTGGCAGCCGGTGGCAGGAACTGCATCTGGGTGTTGTACAGCTCTTGAACATCCCTGAGTTGAGGGAGGCATGGAAGTGCGTGCTTCCCTCCTGTTTGGGGGTTGGTATTCCTGGTAAAGTGTCTGTAAAAGCTGTGTTTTTCATTTAGCAAAAGCAACAGATTCGATGGGAGGTGGGGTCTGTTGCTTCTAAAATTTGCTTCTGCCTGAAGAATTGTGGAAGCACGAAGCAACTACTGTCAGGAGACAGCTCCTGTCTTTCAAATTTTCTGCGTATGCCAGTGAACAGACCAGTCTTGACCCTAAATTGTGGCTTATGGTTGTGGTGTGTTCAGCAAGCTTGTGTAAATCTGACCTGAGAAAAGAGATTTCTGCTGGGAGGCAAGGTCCTTGAAGGCAGAACCCTGTAAGCCTTGAGTTTTGTTTTATTATTTTTGTTTGCATGTCTGTATGAAGAGAAAAGTATGATGCTTTGCTCAGTACACCCTGGACAATGCAACGTGGACTCTTTTGCCCATGGAAGAGTCCAGGACACTTGTTATGTTTCTGCTTGTAAATGTGGTCTGACCTTGGAAATGAACAGTTTAGGTAGCCAGTATTAGACTAATAGATTGCTGTGGTTGTCTGATCTCTTGGTTCTCACTGTCAGCTAATTGTCTGGGATGTGTGCTGGCCAAAAAAAAAAAAAAAAAGCTTTTAGAAGCCTAGCCCACAACTCTATCAAAAAAAAAAAATCCCAGTTCACTTCTTGTTCTCTTCTTAGTGGCTGGGGAAAGACTAACTTTGGAAAGCAGTTACAAACTGATGAAGGAATGGGAGGATGTTTCCTCCTCTGCCATATGAAAGTTTTTTTTTTTTTTAAAAAAAAAAAAACTTTTCATAAACTTAAAACACCACCAAGGTCTTAATTGTCATCCATATCTATCAGTGAAGATATCTATATCTTTTGTCATCCTTATCTAGCAGAGAAGGCTGGGGTTGGAAAATCCCCTGCAGTAAGAGAATAGCTTTGTTAGAAAACAGCTATTTTTCCCCACGCAGCTGAGTAACAGGAGCAAATCCAGTGTGTAAAGGCAGCGTCTGGATCTGTAGCGTTAGATTGTTTTTTATCTGACATGTGATGTGTAGTAGCCATTCAAAAAACCAAAACTATTCTGAGGCACTATTCATTTCCTACAAATGTTAAGTTTTATAGCTTTTTTAAAATAGAGTGTGCTTAGGTTACAAATGCATTTTGAATCCTTTCGTACCATCTAAAATGTGTGGTAAAAGATGCTGAATATGGATCTTTTCTGACTAATGAAGTAATGAAATGCATTCTTTCTTGATAGCTTCTTTTTTTTTTATTAGAAAAGTAGAGTCTTTGGATAGAGCAAATGGACACTGGTATGCAAACAAACCACACATCCTATATGTTATAAATGAAAATAGTTGGACTCCTGGAAGTGGGGCCAGTGAAGAATCATGAGGGAGGAGGAGACTGCAGGAGTTTTGTGTACTTGTAGGCTTTTGGAAGATGTGGGGTCTGGTCCTTGGGCACCCAGATCAAACCGTGCAGGGATTGTATCAGCCAGTTTTACCTCGTGAATTACTTTACAATTAGGTGGAGATGAAAGAAAGCTGAAGAAAGCTGGCAAGCGAGGGGGTGTCTGTGTATCTCAGCACTTCCTTGTTCGTTTTGCTTCCAAGGATGCTTCTTGGTGTGCTGCTGCAGAGGGCTTTCCGTGGGGATGGAGATGTGACCTTGGACAAAGACGAGGAATCCTGGCTCATGAAACCTAAACTCCTCGCATTAAGAAGTATCTTTGGTTATAGTTAAGGGGCCTGTGTGTTGTTGTAACAATATGCCTGTGAAAAATCAGGCTGATTCTAGGTATTTTTGCAGGTATTGGTGTTCCAGCATCTTCCTTAGTGCATACATTTACTTGGTAAACAAAGGAAACTGAGGACTGAGGGTGAAAAATATTAAAAGAAAGCCTGATGATACTCTCAGAAAGAATGTGCAGAAAGCCACAGTTCCAGTTAAAGCACAAAGAGAAGGCAAACGGTGGCTCCTGACAAGCTTTTGTAGGAAAGCTGTGCCCTTATGTGCTTTATGGCGCTATTTTTCCAGTGTATCCAAATAACTACAAGTGGCTTCATTTCTCAGGCTGTGCAAAAATGTTGGCTTTTAGCCTTCAAGTGGTTAAGACTGTTTAAAAACAAAATCTTTTCTATGTGGGTAAAGCCTAATTTGATCAGTGCTGCTGCTTAGAAATGTTACCCCAGAGTTTCATCAGTCTTCATCTGGCCGTCAGTGCTGTTGTTGTCTGTCTTGCAGAGTTGTGCTGTGTGGCTCATGGGGACTGCAGCAGAGAGCAGCTCCTAGCAGGAAATGTTATCCCGTGAAAAAAGACGGGGGAGCTTTTATTCTCATCTTAAACAAGTGCATCTAGAATCCACACTTCCTCTTGAAGTAGCTGTTCTGTCACTACTTTTGTGCCCTCTGGAGGGATGAGTTGCATGGGTTAGAACAGAGTCTCTGCTTGGTGAGGGGTGATGTTTGTAACTCAAGAAATATGGGAGCAAGCTGTCAACCATTGCAGCACGGTCAAGTGCTGCTCTTACTCCCTTTAACTTCTCTGTCCCAAGCTGTTAAATTCACAAGCTGTAAATAAATCATGGATGTAAACTATCCCATCATGTGTCAAGAACTCCCCACCAACAAAAAACACAAAATCAAAACCACCCTTAAAACTAGGGCTGGCCCCCATAAGAGGAACTGGGGTTTCTGTAATCTGTCTGTGAATGACTGCGACTAACCATCTATTTGAACAGGTTGTGTGCTTCTGGCAATAGGTCCATGCTTGTTGAAGGTAGCCTTAGTGAAATGCTGTGCAATTTTACTTCACACTTCACTTCAGAAGAAACCTGGCAGAGAATTTTACCTGGCTAAAACGGGTTGTTTAACATAACCTTATGATTTGAGCAAAACAAAAATTCACACTTAGCGGTACGCTTTGTAATGCAAAACATCTTCCACAATAAATTCTTCTGTGCTCCTTGCTGACTTTCATGTAAACTGGGATGGTGAAACTTTAAATACATGTTTATGTTGTTGCTCTAAACAGATTGAGTACCTTTCTCTGTGATGCCTGGAAAGAGAACATGATGGCCTGGAGTGCTCTGAAGACTGGAAGGGAACTTTCCCAGTCCAGCCTCTTCAAATATCTGGTTTTAGCCACTACAATTCTGTATGTGACAACGGTTGGATAACGATACCCAATAGGAAAGTATGTGGTTTATTAAGTTAGGTTGGTAATAAGCCTTGTATGGTTCAGATTCAAGCAGGTCTGAGAGTACTTACTGATTGGTAAAGCTGTGAATGTGTTCTTGTGATTCCTTTGTTAATAAGTGCACAGCAATTAGTATAGCTACAAGAAGAAGCACTCAAGCAACGTAGCATTTAATGGGAATTCTTAACCGTTTAAAGGTAGCCATATGTGAACTGCGTGTTGGAACGTGATGTTAACTTTGTATAATTCTCAAAAACGTGGGGGTTACAAATTAAAAATGCAGAAGTATCAGAAAAGCTAAGCAAATCAAAAATTTAATCTCAGCCCCGTAAAGTATTCTGTATTTCCAAGTCATTTTAATTGCCTTGTAAGGGAAGGCTAAATAAATAAAAATGCAGTGTACGAAAAAGTGAAGTACAATTATTATCAAGTCTGTAAAAATTGGAAAAAAAACTCTTAAGCCTGTAAATCTTCTCCATATTAATTTATGCCAAGTCTAGAAGTTCGATAAGCCCTACTTATGGGAATACACAAAGGATGAAGTGGTCCTGCTAAGAAGGTCTCACTGTTGTGCTTACGAAGCAGTAATTTAAATTGCAAAGTAAATATGCTGGTTTAGTTTATGGTTTATTACAAAAAATAAAATAAAAAAACAGTGTAGTTCAATGCATCTACATTTCAGAGCTTTTTCCCTACATTAACTCCTCCCCAGCCCAAGTCAGAACCAACCAGAACGGAAGCCATTTCATTTTCATAGAAAAATAGAGGGTTACTGCGATAATGTTCTCAAATTGAATAACAACTCATTTTTCCATCTTTCTTAAAACTCAGAGACCCAGACAGATAACATGACCATCAAATGTTATCTTTTTAATGCGCAGTCTCTATGATTTTTTTCCCCTGTGGAAACTGGATTAAAGCATTAATGTGCAGAGGTGGGGAAGAGAGGCTGCTAACGCTCTTTAATCTCCAAGACTTGAACGCTTGAGCTCTCTTATCCAGCAAAATTGCCCTCCTCCCCCCTTCTGTTCTCTCCTGTCCTTAAGAGACGTGGCGTCTCCTGCCCTCTGCTTCTTCATGCTGCCCCTGCTAGGGTCACTGCTGTCTCCTCTCCTCTCCCTGTGCTCCTCCTGGACTTGGCAGCATCCGTGCCACAGCCAATGGAGAGGCCAAGGGGCGAGAGCATCCAAACCACCGCACGTCCTGCAGGGAGCAGAGAGGCCATCCCATGCAGTTTTGGCTGGGTATCTTTGGCTGAGCTGTGCTGGAGCATGTGCTAAGCTGTCAGATGGCGGGGGGAGCCTGAGGGATCTCACCCCACCCCATCCTCCCCAAATGCAGTAGGTGACTGTGTTTGGGGAGCAAGAGGAGAGCACGGCTCTCCATTAAGCTCTTCTGAAACAGAAGCTTTTCATTGTCAAAAGACTTCGCTAGGAGGTAACTTTACTTTTGCAGACCCAGTATTTTTTGACTGGTTTGAGTGTCACTTTGTGACCCCATTCCAAGGAGAGGGAGGGGTTTTTGGCATATCCACAGCTTGCTCCTCCCTTCAGCCACCGCAGTGCAGTGTTAATGTGTGCTCCTGATGTAACCAAGACATGAATGGCTTTCCAGATCCACAACAGCCTTGGGAAAGGGAGAGCGGGATATCTGGTACACGGTAGCTTCCTGTGTTTTCATGGCTGGTAGGATATGGAAGAGCTTGAGTCAAAACCAAGGCTTTGCAGAAAAGCTTTTTTATTTTTTTTTTATTTTTTGGTATCTTCAACCACGTAAGTTGGTATGTTCTACCAAGATACTCTGAGATGAAAAGGCTGTCATGCCATGTTTTGTAGATTTTTCTGCAGCTCTTGTTTAAGATTTCTTTGAAAGTAGCTAACACTTCTACCATGGCCTGTGCTGCTGTCCCGTGTAAGCAGATGCATAATTAGCTCCTTATCTTTCATCTCCCTAGGCTCTCCTAAAAATTAAGCCTGACTTTTTGCCTTCCACTAGACGTACTTTTAGATACATGCCAGTGGAATAAAGATATCTAAAATAAATTAAGTAGTCGTGATTCATCAACATAAAAGAATTACCATGGCAAACGCCTTCTAAACTTGTTCTGGGAGTTGAGCACCAGCCTTAAAAAATAAAATTGAAAAGTAAAAGTGAGCAGACAGTAACCTCACTCCAAAAAGCATGGAGATGATTGTGGGCAACAACAGGAACAGCATACCTAACAAATACACAACTGCTGTATGGCTTTGACGTTGCGTTAAACATTTTTCACCCAAGAGTAATTGCCCTAATCATTTTTATGTAGTTCACATAGTTATATTCTGAGGCATACATCCTATAAACCTGCAATTAGAGCACTTAGGCGCTTGCACAGGTGCAATTTAGAGATGATACAATAAGGGTAACAATGAAGCTAATTTGGTGTTCAAAGAGTTTTTTAAAGTAACTAAATTTCATAGCAAGACATGTAATTACATCTGTTATTATAGGAGGAAGGTTATGAGGATATTGCCAGGTTACAGTACACTGAATTCAGTAATTTAAGTTTCAGGTCATTTTTAGTTAATGAAAAACACAGCTTGAGTTCACCTGTAGCTTTTTCTCAACAACTCCCTGTTATTTATGATATATATTCTATCAAAAACCACCCACAGATATGCTCTTTTGAAATTCCTGCATGCAAATGTCAAAACTTAAATGCTTTAGCATAAACAGACTTGTACGAAGTTCTGCCTTTCGATCCACACAAATGCCATCGTGCGTGCCTCTCAGATTTCGTACGTGGGTTTTACCATTGGAGCCAAGACACTAAGAACGTACCGCATGGCTGGAGGGCAGCGAAGACCCTGCTGCTGCTTCTCAGATGAAGGCTGTGAGGGGTCTGTGTGTACTGTTAAAACTGGGGAGATTACTTAAGCTGTGTACCTTGTGTGGGCTCATAAATACCACTTCATCTTCTTAACGCAACCCCCTAAACTGGTGATTATTTTACCGCAGTTGCTCCTGGTTGAGTGTTACAGGGATAATGATCTTTTCAGATCTTTAGTCAGGAGGCAATCTATAGCTTCTTAAGGCTTCCTGCACAGCTTTAACTCATGCATCATCAAACGCACACAAATCGTTCCTTGTTATGGACCTGCCCACACGGGTTTGCTGAGGAAATTTAAGGTGAGTCAGTTAAATGGTTTAGGTCAAGAGCCCCAAATCATCTTGTCCTCCAGAACGGGAAAACTAGATGGAGGCTTGCAGTTATCCATATCAAACACATGCATTTAATTGTTCCACAGATCCTTAACGAGTGGTTTTAAAGCGTTGAGTATCAGTAGGCATTTGGTGTAGAAATGAGCAATTTTCTGGTGCATTTTCTAGCCTTTGGACTGACAGAGGAACGGCAGTGCTCTGAACTTGGCCTCCTGGCTGTACGTACACACACCTGCCCTATCTGGGTTTCATTTGCTGAAGCTGTGGGCTCCTAGCTGGCAGCTCGCTGCCGCTGTGGGTTTAGTGTGTGTGCTGTGAGATCCTTCAGCAGCAGGATGGCATCTTGACTGCAGATACTTTTAAAAAGTGCCTGCGTTTAGAAGTTGTGCAAACAGTGTAAATGATTACCTGAAGTCCATTTACTTTTAGTTTTTGGAAATAATCTGTGACAAATTAAGTGGAAAACCGAGCGGGTGAATTATACTGTTGAAACAGCATCCAGAAACGATGGGAGAAGGTGGAGGAGAGTAGCCTTAGCCATAGAAACCTGGAAGATAAGTAAGAATGCTGCTTTTTCTCTTAGCATGTTTTAAAGAATTGAAATATAAATTCCTGTATGATTACAGGAAGAAGCAAGTAGTTTTCATTTCTACACAATGAGCTTACCTTTCTGTGTCAAAGTAAACCAGTTTAACCTTGCAGTACAATAGTAGCCATTGCACACACTGTTAGAGACTACAGATACAAGCACCTCTAGTAAATCAATTTGAGAGGAAGAGTAAGAAAACAAGCGAGCGTTTGGACTTGAAGCAAACATAGTGTTTTGTTGTTGTTGTTTTAAATGACAGAGGATTGATTTATTTCTGTTGTAGCAGCATCTTTTACAAGTAACTGTTGCCTGCTTTTTGGTTGACTTAATATGCTTGTTCTAATGAGCATTAACAGTTGTTGGAGATAGGTTGCATGTATGTTACTGTGTGCAGATCAGGTGCTCCAGATTCAAGCCTTTCTAAAGTTGCACGAGAGTGCACACACTGATCATGCTTGGAGATTCAGATTGCTGAAGACAGCTCTGTTCACATGGGTCAAACAGTGGTTTTGGGAGCCTGTGGTTGGAGAAACGTTGGTACATGAGCATGAGCTCCATCTTTACAATATTGGGAAACAGTGTGTTAGGCTAGATGTTCTTTCGATGTTCCCAGTGCTATTTTCTGCTGTCTGAACATTATTTTCTAAAGGCAACAAGCTATTGCATGTTGAAAGGTTCTTATGAAAATTAACCTTCCTAAAAACAGTTCTCCAGTGTTATATAATTAACCACTTTTGGAAACAAGGAAAGGCAGATTTTTGAATGTATAATATATACTGTCACAGAATCCATAATTCAAGAGATAAGGGATTGGGTTGTTGATCTTGATTGATTGTAATTGCAACAACATTAGAAAAAAAATCTAAATGTAATTTTAAAAAGAAAGAGGAAAAAAAAAAAAAAACAGACCATGGTGTGGATACAGAATTTGTGACTTCTATCAATGTAAACTGACTAAATCTTAAAAAATATACATATACATATACATATATATATATATATTTTACAGTGTGCAGTGGTGACATCAATCAGTCCTTGACCTTTTTTCTGTTACTTAATCTACTCTTCCTGAGGCTGCTAGAATTTCAGCCCCTGCCACGAGCAGCTTCAAATAGCAGGTATTTTGGGGTGTGGGAAGATGAGCCTGCTGCAGCTGCCAGCTTTCCTGCATAGCAGCAGTACAGAAAAAGGGGGGTTCGTGGCTCCCCGTGGGGTCTCATTGCCAGCTGTGGAAGGTATGTAATTAGAGGATGTGGGGTTGAGCCTCCTCTCTTTTCATCTTGTGGTAGCAAGTCCTTTAAAGCTAGTGTGATATAAATGGGAAATGGGTCTGTTTAGATACAGCGGGGAAGTTTGAACTGTTTTGCTCATAGATGAGATGTTTAACGGGAGATTTGGTCATGGTTATATTGCATATACAATGGCTTATAACAAAAGAGAAGCACAGGAAGAGTAAATATTTGGACTGTTGTAACAACTGTGTTTTGAGCAGACTGACAAACGATTCTGCCCATTAAAATGACTAATAAATCTTTCCGTGGCACAGTTTCTGGGGAAATTACCTGGGGATGGGTGAATGCAGTTGGACTTTCTCATTAATTATTGCCTTTTATGAGGCATTTTTTTTTTTTTTTTTAATCTAATGCTCTTAGATACGTGGTTTAACTTTTAAGTTGCCCGGTGTGGAATCAAGAGTTGGACTCTATGATCCTTGTGGGTCCCTTCCAGCTCAGGATATTCTCCGTATCTCTGATACATATTTATTTTATTTTCAGTGAGGTAGATGGTGGACCCCAAAGGGGCAGAATCTTCTTATTGACCTCTCTGTATGAACCAGTGAGGGCTGGCAGATCTAGGAGGAGATCGATGGCATGTTTGGAGGAGGTAACCTTCTGTTTTCAGTGACTCAGGGAAAATAAGAACTGTTCTGGAGTTTTCTTCTTTCAGAGCCCTCCTTGAAGCATTTTCTTCAAAAGGTCTGTCTGAACCAGAAGAGTAAATTAACTTCCTCCAGCGCATACGAGGAAAATATTTACTTTGTGGTGCATATGGATTACACAGGTTAAAGGAACTGTGGCGTGGAGGCAGATTTTAGTATTCATGTTTTGGTATTGTCAAATGAAGAACTGAGTTATGTGGTGATTCAGAGGAGGCCATGAAAACAACCTGAACAGATGGAGAAGCGTTGCAGTTTTGAGACTGGAAGGGCCTGTGACTGAAACGCAGATATTGAGACAAAGATCCCTAAAAGGAGAGAGATTCGCTGTTAGACAGAAGAGCTTGAGTATCAGAGAAAAAGCTATCGATCATCTCTAGGTCTGAATCTTGTCCTCTTAATAATAATGTAGTGTTTAGAGTCAATTGCTTGCTTTCTCTTAATGAGGGCTAGCAGCTGTTTGCAGTGCTGAATTAAGCCCTTGGAGACATGAATTAACAAGCAGTAGTACTAAAAAATACATGATAAATAAATGTCTGGCCGCTCATTCAGCATATATGCTTGTGCGATGGCCATGCATGGAGTAGGTTTTATAATAATTTATTTCACTTCACAGGAGAACAGACATGATAGCCAGCTGGGAAATTCAGTAGGTGATCCTGAGCTGCCCTCCTCCTTTTGCTTATTCAGGTTGAAGGATGCCATGTGGCAAGCAAGTAGTTAAAAATAAAACTATAAATAATTGTGTTAATCATGGTATAATTTATCTTTGTATTTGTTTATTGCCTTGGGTACTTGATTAGACAGCTCTAACATACAATTAATCAGTAACCTTCAGTGTTAACTTCTCAGCACTATTTAATTAATCGGTTGTGTTGCAGAGGCTCTGTTGGCTAGGAAAGCCAGGAACTGTGCCATGTAAACACTTTTGTTAATGTCAAGTGAAGGTTGAGATACGTATTATTTTTTTTCTTCATTAGCCTAATTGAACTAATCAGCCTTTCAGGGTCTAGATGCAAGTTCTAGAGGCAGTTCTAAGAAGTAGACAAAAACCATGGAAACAATGTGTCATAAATGCTTGAAGGGTTTTGTGCCTTAACTATTACCATAAGTCTTTTCAAGTGTACTGATCATCACATGCTTATTAAGTAGTAGTACAAAGTAAAGAGCAAATGGAAATCTGTTAAGTTATAATGGTTGTGTATTTCATTAACATTGACAACGCGAGGATTGACTTTTAGCTTTCCTAGACACAGAAAAGCCATCTGCACGTAGATCTAGTGCGCATGGAAGGTTTTCCATCTTGACACTGCAGGTAACTACCATAAATGCAGGTACTGATGCATTTTGAGCATCAGACCTTTGTATATGTCTAGCGTGGAAGAGATTTTAAAGTTCCTCCAAGTGTATCCAGGAGAGAGAGTGAAGGTGAAGTTTCTGGTACTGGGGTTTTACAAAGAAGCCATCTGTCAGAGCTAACCCTTGCATGCCTGCGCTGTTATTCAGACCCTCAAAATACCATGAATGTAACAAGTACTGGTTGCTAAAGGAACAAGTCTTGGTTACTTCATAAGTTATGTGAACTTGGAAGGTACATTTTGCACTTCCATCTTAATACTTTGAATTGAATTAGATTTATGAGGGTTGTATGAATGAAACGTGAGTGGAGGTGCTGCATGTACTTGTGCATTAGTGAAAGAACTAATGGAAAGACCAGAATGAGGACTGTAAGAACAGCCTACCATGTTAATGCCAGATGTGTTTCAAGGATACTGCCTCCAGCATGCCATTTCCAGTAATAAAATTGAAGAATATGCTTTATATTGAGACTAGAAAGCTTGCACTCTGAGACCACAACATAAAGGAGATCTGTCTTAAACCCAGTTCACTGCTGCAAAGTAAGAACCACCCCTGAGACATAAAAAGGACACAGTATCCAGCATCCTATATTATTTATGTTGCACACGAGATCCTGGCCATACCCTTCGGATATATGTGCCTTAGTACTTCCAAGTCTGTGATTTCAAGAGTGTGAGTGAATGAAATCTATGAGAGGGTGAAGTGGGTAAAATCAATTTCCATACAAGTTCTCTCACAAAAACAATCAACACTGTTCATCAAAAACAGTCTTTCCCAGACTTTGCAGCTGAGTACAAGCAACTGTGCATCTTGATCAAGTTGGTTGTATTATACTAGTAAACATATTTCCAAATCAACATTTTTAGTGGTAGGCAGAAGATGAACTTGATTTCCCTGTGGCTTTCTGATGTGTATCTCATGTCTGCCTCTTGCCTCTTTAATCTGCTGGAACTCTGAAATCTTCTCCATGATAACCATGGCCCACTTCCAGTGACAATCAGACATAGCTTCATTTCTGCAAAGAGCAACAAATTACAACAATTACGGGCCTAACGTAGTCCTCTTCCTTGTAAAGTTTGGAAATTGTGAGCACTTGATACATAGCTACCAGTCTCAAGGATCTTTGGTGTTTTCAGGCTAACATAACTAGTGATCAGATAATGGGCAGACAGGTATTCAGCTAACTATGATGACATCAGCTTTATTTCCATAGGACGCCAAGCTCTATATAAGACAGCATTGATTCTGGTTGAGCAAAACCCATTGTGGTTTCCATCCAATGGGACTATAGATGAGAGTCCTTCAGAGAAGGAGAATAAGTAATAAGTGGTAGTACTGACAAAAATGCCAGGCTCTGAACTGAAGCAGTGAAAAGGTAGGAGAGAAACCTGTGAGAGCACCGCATTGATTTCTCAAGATAGAGGGGCTGTCTGTCTTCTGGACAGTCATCTATAGCAGATACAGCTGACGAGGTTAAATGGAGGCCTCATCCAAAGAAGCATCAAGGATGGAAGCACTGAAAAAAGACCAATGTTACTCCTTGTACCTGACAGCTGTGTTGCTCTGGTGCAGAAAGGGTGCTCTGTCACACACACAAACAATTATGTTGGGGAGAAAAAGAAAAATAAGAAAACCCTCTGCTAATGCTATACTAGAATAGCTTATAGAAAGATTCAACTGTGAGGGAACTATTCTCCTTTACACTTTCTCATTCAAAACTGTGCTGTTTAATAAAAAAAAAAAAAAAAGAATTGAGCACTCCTTGTGTTTGTTCTTTTGAGTTTAATGTAACTACAAAGCTACCATAAATTCAGAAGTGGAATTCCCTCTGCCAATATTTAACTTGGGTACTTGAGTGAATATTTTCTAACGCTCACTGCGATGCTGCAAAGTAGACATTTTTATTCATTTCACACATCTGGTTGCTTCAGATAAACTAAGTAAAAAGAGGTGAAATACTCATTACAGTACTTTTCAGTTCAGTCTTCATTTCCCTGGGCTTTGCAGTAAACTGCAATATCAAAATATTTCTTAGCCTGGAAGTTCATATTACATTATTCTTATAATACTTGGACTAATTTCAAGACAGTGAAAGGGTAATTACTGCCATAAGTCTGGATCCAGTGACCATTGCCATCCATTGAAGCTTCATACCTGAATTTTTATGTTCCCAAGTATATGACTGCGCAAAATAGCTAAAACAAATCATTCAAACAGTGAGAGACTTTAAAGTCTAGCTTAAATGCATTTTTCACAGATCAATCATTTTCACAGGTTTAATACCTTAGAAATATATAATTGATGCTGAAGTAGACTTAAAATTACTTTTTTTTTTTTTTTTTTCTCCAGGTACAGATAACAACACAGGGATAGTCACTGCTGATGTTTGCATAATGTTACTGTAGCAAAAGGCTGATCTCATTCTTCTGACGTGTTCCTCCACTCTTCTGTCCTGCATGAGTGGTGTCTTCTGCTGCTGAATGAGCAGTAAAAGAATAAACAGAGCAGAAGCTTTATTGTCTGTGGACACATAAGGATGAGGCCCTCAGAGCCTTCTTTCCCTTAGTTTTCATCAGGGTCTCTAAGGTCAAGCTGACCAAGAACCAGCCGTGTGCTATCAGGGACAACAATACCCTAGCCTGCATTAGCAGGAGAACAGCACCAGTTCAAGAGAAGTGGTCATCCCCTGCACTTTGTACTCCCAAGACCATATTTGAAAGCCCCCCTCCTCAGTTTTGGGCCTGCTGTCACAAGGAAGACATCAATTATCCAGTGCTTCCTCTGGGGGACCTGCTTTATGGCAGGAGGCTGAGGGTGTGGGGCTTGTTTGGCCTGGAGGTGACTTTGGACACACCTGGCAGCAGCCTCCACCACACGGGGAGGTTACCAAAAGGACATCTAGGCCCAGTGATGAGGTTCCTGGAGTGAGAATGAAAGATATTGGTTGTAAATTGAAAAGGGGCAGCAAAGGAAGCAAGTACTTTTACTAGGATGGAAAAGAAGTAGTGGAGCAAGCTGCCTAGAGAGATTGTGCAGGCTCTGTCCCTGGAGGATTTCAGGATCTGCCTGAATGAGCCTTGAACAGCCTGGTCTGGTCTCACGGCTGACCCTGCTTTGAGCAGGGAGCTGGGCTGGAGACCTCCTGGGATCCTGAGTGACCGGAATTACTCCGTGGTGATTCTGTGAAATAGGTTCATCTCCGCAACACTGTCCTTTCTCTGCTTGCCTTCATTAGTAGTCTCGATGCTGAACATATGTGAAAATTACATCAGATGTCTTGTAAGAGGAGGAAAAAATCTTTTGAAACAATGGCTTGGGGATTTAGTAGAATAGGAAACTGTGTTTGAAAACTAGGTAATGATAGTGCAACGTGATATGCTTGGAGCTGCTAGTCTGAATTGTGACTTTTTGTCTCTAATGGCAGCCTTTTAGCAACATACAATACCAGTACAATTCAGTTATTTCCTTACATGTTTGGGAAGCGTATTGTGTTCCCCTCTGAGTTTTCTCTCCTCCCATACTTTACTACAAAGGCATGTGTCACAGCATAGGTTTCGTGTTGACACAAAATATCAGGAATCTAATACCATGTACTCGATAGACTGTGTGTCACAGAATTAGGTATCAGACATACTGGTGCCAAACTAACTAACAAAAATCATTTATCAGATCATTTCAGGGGGTTTCCTGCGTTCGCTTTTCCACTCAGCATCTCTTTGAAGAGTGATGTAATGTGCTCTGCCTGCCTTCTTGTCAGCAGTGAACATACAATAGCGTGTCTGGCTTTTGAAATCAAACCTCCAAGGGTATGCTGTATGCAGAGAGCCGTAACGTGACTCTTGAGTTTTCAATATAGATAAGTCCACTTTCATAAAAAGGTCATTCAGTGTGAATGGCAGATGTTCAGCATCAGCCCCCCTCCCCACCTTCCCCCCGTTTATCAGGAACCATTTCTCATCCATGAGGTTTTCAGACCTGACTTCGTCAGGTCACTTGATTTGTTTAAAGCTGAGAACCCATAGGTGCTGTATATACTCATACGCTACACGAGACAGTTGTGTTTTGTCAGCAGATTGCATTAAATTGTTGATCTGTTTTTCGGTGTAGCTGCTATTTTACACGTGAATTTACGTTTTTTGCATACTCTATTTTACATAATCATGTTTTTGCTCCTAGCCAGCCATGACTTCTTTATATCTCTCTTGAAAAACACTGCATGTAAATATAAATAGAAGGAAAACTGTATATGCCTTTATATGTATTTAGTCTAGAGTGGTTGTTAAAAGCCCTTACTTTCACTGACAAATTGATCATCTAAGTAGTTTTGTTGAAATAAACCCATAAGGTTTATTAGGTAGGTCTTATGTTTTGTTCTTCTAAGGAAAAACAAACAACAACAACAACAAATTGAAAAGTTCCTTGCTGTCTCTTTTTCTGTGTTTGTGATCTGAGACTTCTGTTCTTGGGCTTCTTTGGGCAAAAGTCGTTTAGAGGGTACTGCTTGAAAGTCTGTGCTGGAAAGCTTGACAGGTCTTACTTGCGAATCTGTAATTTTTCAGTTGTTAGATTCCCACTCCTGCAACTTTTGTTACTTTAGAGTCTTTTTGAGAAGCTGTTGGCAATTGCAGTAGAGCGCTACAGATGATACTGTTCTCTAAATGTGCCAGTAATTTTCACCTTGTTGTTCAGGGGTATTGCTTTGAACAAGTTGTGTATTTCAGTTGCAACATTTGACTTTCATCCGGGTTCAGATGAGGTACCAAGTGTTGTAATTCTGTGATAAACATCTGCCAAAGCTGAACTGCAGCTTTTGGATAACCGGAGTCAGATTTTCCCAGAGCAGATTTGTGGCCCTATAGATGCGTTTCCTAGTTAAGGGCTCAGCAGTGTAAGTTGGAAAACTGATTTGGAACTGTATATTTATTGCCACATGGACACATGTAGTCCAGAGAGCCTTATACCAGCCTTGCCTTCAGAATCTGTAATTTATCATAAATACGTACGCCTGCATTCCCAAGTTCTTGAGTGTTAAGCTAAGGATTATGTGTTCTAGGCAGTTTAACAAAATATTCTGGGTTATCTTGTTGTGTCTGCTCTTTGAAATGAAACTTCACACACTGGGGACTAACTTACTATGCCTTTTTACAAAGCAATGAGTGGCTTGTCCCATTTAAAACAGAGTGAAGGACCTGATAACTGATGGAAGTAGTACAGTGAGGTCAGGTCCTTCACCTGACGGATTTCAGTCTGCTAAGTAACATTTTCATGAGTTTTTTAGGAACATAAATGGAGTCACCACTTCTTCAAACATACAGAGTCACCACTGCCATTCCTTTTTGAGCTCCTTTGGGAATGGGAAGGGCCAGGGCTGTCTGGGCTGCCAAGAGATAGGCCTCACTGTGCTACATTCGCCTGGCACTTCCTAAGGTCCTTCAGCTGCACCTCCTTTTCCTGCCACAGGTCCCACTGCTGTCATGCTGTTACCTGAGACATTTGCAGAAGTGTTTCTCTCTCTGTCAGGCTAGTGACCCCCTACAGAAGCACTGAGCTGTGCTTTGATATGACACTTACTGTTCTGTGTTCGGTTGCATGTCCATATCTCTGGCGGATAGAAAGTCCAGACTCTCTAAACTCAACCCTCTGTTAAACAGTTGACTTTTCTATTTCGTTCCACTTCTGTACCTGAAAAATAGAAAAGGCAGCTAGCATTTACAGGTGTAGCTAGTTTACATGGACGTAGCAAAAATGCCTGTAAATCAGTTAATTCAAAATGGGGCAAACCTTTGTTATTTAAAAATAAAATGGTATGAAGTATAAATCAAATACGTTGGGGACCCTACATGTGCAAATTTTTATATTGCCTTCAGCATTTTTCCAGTATACTAGTACACTTCTTGCAATTAATTTCAATAGGAAAACAGATGAAAAAGCAATTTTTTCCCCTTTGTCAGCTAATTTGTTTTCTACAGCATTGGTGGAAACAGTGTAACATGTGTCATGTTGTCTGCTGGACTTGCAAAGCAGGGTGTAATTAATTAAGATGAATCTTTCCAGAGCTAGTTTCTGGATCAGGTGAAACCCCTGTCCTTGTCCTCTGCTTTGAAAGTGTGTGTGTGTTTTTCTTGGTTGGAACCAAGACATCAAAAGGAAACCTTCTGGCTTTCATTTTGTTCAGAACATCTCATTTGTTGCTTGGGAAGGGCAAAGGGCAGGAGGAAGAGGGAATCAGGCTAGATTAAGTTTTGAGTTTGGTTTTGCTTGCTTGCCTTTCCCACTTCAGTTCTGAAAACTTTAAGGTGAGGCAGTATAGCCTGGGCTTGTCTGCAGACGGGAGAGGAGGCAGCAGGTAGATCAATATGATGTAAAGCGTGTTGGAAAGCAAGACTGGGAGCAAAGTCTCCTTTCAGCCAGCTGTAGTTCCTTATGCTTCAGTGACCAGATCAGCCATTGCTTTTCCTCTGTCTCCTCTTTGACAGGGTTGGAAGGGTGCATGCTTCTGCATTGGTTATAGCTTTGAAGTTCACCAGCATGTGTTCCTTTGGGATTTTGGAGAATTGATCACCCAGGTTGTACCACTGCATGAGAAAATTAATTCATACCAGATCCTATTAGCAAGCTGGTAAATATACAGTGTTTTTCTTAATTTACTTTTTGACACCTCTCAGCGAGCAACCACTGCTCTTAAATAACAAAAATTGCCCCAAAATGTTTTTTTTTTTTTTTTTTTTTTTTTCTTTTTCTTTTTGTATTGGTACATCAAGGTGGTCTTCTGTCAGTCTGGAATCTTCTCGGTAAGGGGAAGACAACCGTGTCCCAGGTCCCCAAGGAGTACTGCCTCTTCACTCGTCTGACTTTCTTAAGCACTCCAGTACAGCAGTGGAAGGGCAGGAGAGTGGCAGAATTGGCCTCCAGTCTGTTTGCCCTCATTTCATGTTCAATAGCACGTATCTGACTTTTGAAATAAAATGTTTGATTTTTATGGTCATAAAGAATTGACTACAGAACAGTTTTCTAGCCAGTAAAAAATGAAAGGCTAAGCAAACCTACCGTATCCCAGTCTGATGGCCTTAGTGATTAACTTCGGTTGTACACTCGAGATTTGTGCAACACACAGAAGAGAGATCCAACTCCTCTCTGTGCATCAAACCCTTCTGGGAGAAACTGCTTTTAAGCTGTACATGAACCACTGAAGTTAAATTCCGAATGTGGCTGTGGAAGACAGCCAGGGTAGTCCCGGCCCTAAAGCTGTACAGTCTGCTGTCGTGTTTCTTACAGAGACAGCTTTCATGCTGCAGAAGGGATGTAAAGTACAACATTCATAAGAATTTGTTTGCTCTTGGCTTGCATGCGGTTCCCACGAAGTGACTACAAAGGCATAGGGCAGTAGGAAGTAAAACTCTGGAGACAGTACATATCCAGTGAATTTGATACAATATGCTAATATAATTGCACCAAGGCAGCTTTTGCCCAGCCTTGATTCTTAGATGGACATATAGCTTATGCATGAATAGTCTTACCCAATTGTTACTTCTTTCTTTGTAAGAGGCAAATGCAGACATAGGTTAGGGCATGTAAAATGCATTTTCATCCCATCAGTATTACTCTCTACCAGCAGGTTAAACACAGTTGATAACACATGATGTCATATAAGCTATCCATGTTTTTATGGGGGGAAATATGATTAATTTCTATTGACTACTTTTGTGATCTCTCCAAAGAAAGAATGGCAGCACTTACCCTCCCCTGTGAAGGGTCACATATTGGTTATTAAAAGTCACCAGGCTGTTTGTAGCAGTGACAGTAGTCAGTCAGTGCAGATGTGAGAAGATGAAATTCCTGTCAGTGACCCCCAAATCTATTGGTACCAGCTAATTTCCCTGTTTAGTAGAGCGGATAGATATCAATCCAGATAGACAGGTACCTATTCTAATAATCCTGATATTCTGAGGAGGCAAAAAACTTGAGTTGTGTTTTTGTTTTTGAAAGGGCAGAGAATGCTGATGCAAGTAGCACCGATTCCCTAGCAAAAGAAACGCGTCCAGATGTCACGTTAACACATTCTGCAAGACAGGGTTTGTTACAATCAGACATCAGTTGTGTGAGGGATGATAATGCATTTAAACATCAACACCAGAAGTTGGCTGTGTCTCAAAGCAGTTCCCTCAGCTCTTCACCAGTTTGGGAGACAGGCTTTGGACATAATCAGTTATTCAGCGAAGGGTGATCTTTATTTGAAGAAATGTGAGGAAGTTTGAGAAATCATCTGGATCAGAAAAAGAGCAGATCAGGAAGAAATTGCCAAGAGTCAACAGCTCTGTAAAAGATGAGATGGAGTAATTTACAGTGCTACAGGGTGAGTCAGGAAGGATGACTGTGTTGCTTAGGGTGGTAGATAAATGTTAAACTATTCTGTTGAAATTGGTAATCTTGCCAAAATGTTCCTAGATACTCCTTGTCTCAAAACAAGAGAGAAAATTTTGGGATCCTTTTCTTTGAAACAGAAGCTGTCTCTGCCCTTCCTCTGAACCAGAGAGAAAAAGATACCATCTTTTTTCCTGTTAGAGAGCTGTGAAGATGAGAAAGGGCTTGCTTAGTTACTCCTATCTTCCTGGCAGGAACAGACTTTCCTTTCAAAAATCAGCTGTTTGCAAGTTCTTAATTGTTGCTGTCTTAAAACCATGAACATTTTTTTTCTCATTTACTTTACAACGTTTGTGCAATGTTAGGGTGAAATCTGCAGTGCCGCAGAGATTCACTAGGAAATTTCCTTGCTAACAGCACAGTTGTGTTATTAATCCTAGTTATTATTAATTGAAGTTATTAAGCTAGTTAAAACAAATAACATAAACCACTGTACATACATGTATCTTAGTTGCTTATGGTAATAACAATACTTGTTTAAAAATTATATATTTTTAAACTAAGGTATCTGGATAATCTTTATATGTAGACTGATATATGTGGATGTTTCAATGGCATAAGTTTAATGAATTAGTGTCCTTGTTATATCTTCTAAATGTTTTGATATGTTTTAATACCACAGCCTGCATAAAATACCTGTGTGGTTTTCTCTTCTGTATTAAATGTCTGTAAAATATCTGCTGGTCTTTGAAGAAAAGAAATCCATCTCTTGCGTTATCAGTGAAAAGTAACTCTCAACACTGATCTATTAAATGATTTTGCAAATGTGTACTTTTTTCTAGTTGTGTAACTTTCAAGATATTAGTAACACTTCCAGCAAGTTCATGTCAGCATTTTTAGTAGAAACCTTTACTTTTTTTCTGCAAAAATTGGAAAATACCATAGCTGTGTATTCAGCATTTCTGCTTGTGAGCAAGTGATTCTACAAAATCCAGCACAAGTATTTGTACAAGCGGGACAGAAATGAAGATGCTTCTTTACAGGCATGTGAACCAAAACTTGGTAAATTCGTGAATGGTCTTTCAGGCTCTGTAATATTGTAATAGTACAAAATACCATGATATTTTGTCTGTGTGACAGGGCAAAGTTCATGTATTTATGTGGACTTCACGGAATACCCCAAATCTCTCAATCACATGGCTAATGGTGCTTGCTACATGAGTAGACGTGAAGTGGTGGCAAGCGTTGATCTGCTGGGTAGTTCTTCTCTGTAAGGAGGACTTTTGTTAGCTTCGGGTATGTTTTCCTCAAATAGTGTGAGTGTGGGAAATTTCTCTGAGTGCATAGGGCCACCTACATCTGAACCAGTTGTCTAGACAGTGTTTGCACACAGTAATGAGAAATAGGGCATGATTCACTATCCAGAAGACTCTTCATTATTAGCTCCCAAGATGTGAAAAATATTAACCCTGAAAAATATTTGCTTTTTAAAGAGATAAAATTGAGGGTGTAGCTTGAAACAGTTATTGAGGGGCCAAAATGGCTGTTTTGCAACATGGATAAAGAAGGCAAGAGTGGTAGTGTGTTCAGCTGCTTTTTTGTTGTAAATTTTCTTTATGCTTCAGATAGTGGTAGAAAAAAGTTACTCAAAAGTTACTCATTAGCCCAAGAAAGAATATTCATGAAGTGGAAATAATTTGTATGGTGAAAAAAAAAAAAAAAAAAAAAAGGATTCTGACACTGCTAAAACCTAAAACACAGACAAAAACATTCACAAAACCCAACTTTAAACCATATTTTATACCAAATATAGTGGTCTTGATAATTTTTATAAAAAAAATAAGCAAATAACATCTAATGATACAGAATTTTGTAATGTCTTGCAGTACCCAAAAGTCTCTTTACAGATTAGGAAGCTTAAGAACCTCAAAGTATTTAGTGACTTAATAGAATTATAAGAAATTACGGTTCTCAATTTTTTTCACTGTTCTTAGAATTTTTTTATAGCATGAAATGATTTTTCATGTAACCTGTTAATTTTGCCAATGTTAAGTATTGAATCACATTCACTACAGTTAAAAAATGTTGCCATCTAACCTATTCTTACTTACCTGCTTCCACTTCTGCATCTTTCTTACTGATATTTTTCTTACCAATGGTAATTTTTTATCTGCTTCTTTCAGTGGTGTTTATGAGAAGAACCCTGATTAACAAGAAAAACAAATTTCAGATTGCCTCCCGATTGGTTTTACTTCCATAGTAAATCAGCAATTTTCGTAATTATTTTGGAGATGTGTTTCATTTGATTTACTGCAGATCGTGTTACAAGAAATGCTACTCAGTAGATGCTGTGGCCAATGGTAGGTTATCATACCTATCAAGTGAGACATTCTTTCATGTATGTGATGGTATAGGTTGTGTTCTGTCTGCATATGTACTAGATACTGATTTCTTTCATGATGAAGCATTAAGTTCTTGAATTCCACTTTTAACTACAGTCTATTCCTTTTTCTCCCCAGCATGAGTTTCAGAATAGTTAATCACAGCCTCAACAGATGGCTGTTGCTCACAGGTTTTAGAGACAAGTCTAGTCTCTGTAAAGATGCCTAGTCTTTATAGACAAAGTCTAGGCATCTCTTCTACTACTGGTGTAATTTTTCTAGCAAGTAGATGATGATCCTGGATTTCCATTAAACACCTCTGATAAAAAAAAAAAAAAAAAATCAGGAAAAAAACCCTGTAGAGGTGACTACTTAAAGTGCAAATAGCAGCTATTTTAGCAATCAGGTACATAGTTCAGGGGGAAAAAGCCTTTCACAACTTGGTCACATTTCCTTCTTTTTTTCTCTTTCTTTTTTTCCCTCCTTCTTCTTCCTTTTTTTTTTTTTTTTTTTTTTAAGTACTCCTTTTAACAAAGCTGACATTCAGAAGTTCTTTCTTCCCTGTAGTCTTAATCTGACATTGAGTTTCTTAATGGAACCACCCTTTGAGCCTTCCACTCTTGATTTGTTGTAATTTTCGCTTCCAAGTGCCTTTCCTGTAGCTATTTGTTCTGCTTAGAGTTAGTGTTTCAGATCTTGTCTTACTCTTCAGGAGACAAATTTTCCTGCTTCTCCCAACTGTTCTTTTTCTAGTTTTCCAGGATTCAGATGAAAAGTTAATTTGCCCTTCAGTTAATCAAGGCTGTGTTTTGCTTCTGTTTTCACCATTATCTGAAGAATCTTAGCCAATTAGGGAATTGTTAAAACACAGATTAACCTTAAGTGTAAATTAAGGACCTAAAATGATTGTTTTAGTCCTGGAGGGAAAGTCATGCAAGTTTTAAAGAACAACCTGTCCTCTTCCGTTAATGGCGAACTGCTTCTTGAGCAAACATTTGAGATTGACAAAGCCTTAATTAAATTGCTTATATTCTCAGGTGTGGATCTAATCCAACACTCATTGAAGTTGATTGATGTCAGCAAGCTTTAGGTAGACCTGAGTCTAACACAAAAGAGGTGTTTGAGTGCTGTAGCCACTGTCTCACAATAATTGTAAAAAGCTCAGCTTCTTCTTTCTGTCTCCAGCTGAAAAATGATGTGGTGGCTTTTCTTTTGCACCAAGTGACACCTGGAATACAAAGACTCTAGGATGGTCTGCTCAAGTCTGTGGAGCTGTCTTTCATTGGTATTATCTCCATGTTGTTATAAAACTGAGACAACTTTTTAACCTTGCTTTAATTTCAGCTTTAATTTTCTTTAATTTTCACCTCTTGCAAAAACCTTGGTATAAGATGAAGTGAGGAGTGAGGCACAACAGAAGAATTAGGAGCATTGCATCTATAGTTGGCACAAGTTAGATTTTAGAAGCATATTACTTCTAGCATTTAGCAAGCAGCAAGTGGAAAATCAAAGGAACACTGGGAGCATTAATGGAGCTCCTGGCAGATGTGACAACAAGTACTGCTAAGTGGGATCAAGGAAATAATTTACTACCTTGCTCCTTTTGAAAGTTCTGTGATGGGCCTTGGACTGTAAGGCTGTTTCACGTGATTGAGAGGACTTCAGGTGTGTTTAACAGAAAAGAAAAAGAGTTTATGCAGCTCACCTTCATAACACTCAATTTTTAGAGTTCAATGAAATTCTGTGGGAAGATTGATGTTACTAAAAAATAAAATGGGTTGGGCCTATTAGTTATGTCCTGTGTGTTTTTTCCGTTCACGTCCTAGAACGTGTTCCTTCCAAATGGTGATGTATCTAACCCAGATTAGTTTTTACTTGGGGAAATATAGGCTGAGTTATATCCTTACCTTTTATTATTATTATTATTATTTTAACGTACACAGTCAGAGGGAACAGTTGGCACTCTACAGTTCTCTGCAGTAAAAAACAGAAGAGTGAGGAAAGCAGGGGGGATTATGGATATCAACAACTTGTCTCGGGAAACCTGCAGTGACGTGCTAGTTACCTGATGATACCTTTCAAAAACTGGGGAAAATGATCCTAATTTACAGCACATGTGGCTGTTTGACATACTCTGAAGGGCCCATGCTTCTCAGCTGGCTCCATTTGGATCATTTGCACAGACAATGGGCCTAAATCCATGGAGCAAGAAACCCACAAGAAAGGTTGTTACATTTTAATATCTTATTCCACCTTCTTGTTTAGAAGTTTTGATTCCAAAAATGTCATTTCTGGATGCATTCAAATATATTGTTTTCTGTCTCTCTAGGGACCTGAGATCTCTGTAGATAGTATGAAAAAAATGGTTTAAAAAAAATGGTTTAGTTGTGTATTTTGAGATTTGCAGCTTACAATATGCTGAGTTGTGATTGGTTTTGTTTGTTTGTTTGTTTGTTTTTCTCTGTTTCTAAATATACAATATTTTGATGTAATTAATAGGGGAATCTGTGAGTTTGCACTAGATTGAAAAATTTCATTTAAGATTGCAGCTGGATCTTGGTGGGTGCTACGTTGTGTACAGGCCTAATGATAAGTCGCTGCGCATTTGGCCATGCTTAACTTTGCAGTGCTAAACTGGATATCTTCCCAGGGTGTGACTGAGGGGCAACTTCGGAAGTCAGATTTCCCCATTATACCTCACTTTGATCACCAGAAAAGCAACAGTGACTCTCTGAATTTATGTTAATGGCTGTGCTGTCATGTTCGTACAGAGATGAATCTGAGATTGAATTAGTGGCTTTGAGGACTCTGATTATAAATGATTTTTGTTAATGATTCACTGAATCAAAATATATCTGTGGATAGTTGTTCTGTAGTTTTTGCCTTTTATTTAAATACCTTTTTCTAACCGAAACATCAAGTTGAGACAAATGTGGCTTAGAAGTAGCATAGATACCTGTGACAAATTTTGAAACCTGTAAAGCAGAACAATACATCACTGAGTTTTCTGTTGAATAATTTGCTTATGGCCGATCATCCTGCACCAAAGCATGCAGATTGTCCATCCTTCCCAGCACTTAATTTTTCAGCATCCCTCACTTGTGGCAGCTTCCATGGGGGTTTGCTAACAGGAGACTTTGCAGGGAGGCATCACTTGTAGGTCAGATCTAGGAAAGCATGAAATCGTTATTGCATTTAGGATCTGTTCTGTTGGCCAGCTCAAAAACCTCACACCTCCCTTTCTCTTCCTCCTCTTTCCTTCTCCCTCAAAGACACCTTCTCCCTACTTAAAATAAACAAACCAACAGAAAAAAAAAAATTGCTTGTGGCTACTTCAAGGGCAGGGAAGCTGTAGAAGGTGAGGAGGAGTTGGAGAAGGTGGCTTTGGGTAGTGCCTGGTATCATGGAGGCTGAGTCTTCAGGCTGCTTTGTGCCACTGTAGCAGAAGTTCTGGCAACACCAGCGTTTGAAATGCAGAGGGAAATTGTTATATCTTTTATCTGAGCAGTAGGAAAGATCACAAATCTGTAATAACTGATAAAAAATAAGCTGACATCTCTATAAAATCCAGTAGATTATGTGTGTGTTTTAATGCTTACTCTGCTGACTGCTTTTTGCTGTCACATAATTTTTGAAGAGAAAATGTAAAAGCCGCTGAAGAGGAGTAATTCTGATATTTGCACACAGTGATTTTATGTATAAGTGGAATAGCAATGAGTTGGTAGAAGCACTGATCAATGTATGATAGAGGAAATTTTATGAAATCTTGCTTTCTTTAGTGTTGTGACAGGCAGCCCAGTCAAATAAAGTTGCATTTAGAACATGAGGTTAACACTTAGGAGACACAGAATTGCATTTGTAATATAATATATTATGGGTTTAATTTTCTAAGTAGCCACGCTTCCAAGGGACACTTATAAGCTAGCAGTTTAAAGCTTCTTCCCACCTCACATTTCATGAAGAATGAGCTGAAAGCAAAATCTGTTTTGTTCTTCCAGAACAGAAAATAGCTTTTTATTTTCACAGTTGGACAGCAAATTATAACAGTTCTGTTGTTTTTAGCGATTGTGATTAAAGCTAAAGGTTAGAATCTCACAAGCAATTTATACATTCATATTTCAACTTACAATATGTACAGAAAGACTTGGAGAATTACTTAAATAAACCGAACGTATACAAGAATAATTTTTCATTTACCAGTTATATGATATTACCTTGTCATTAAAAAGAAAAAGAAAAAAGTCCCACGGAGTTGTCACTGTCAGACCAATTTCTTATTTTTCTTTGGATATGGGTGAATTTTTGTACTAGCTGTGCATGAACAGGAGGTTATTTTGCAATATCCATAGGAGCTGGATTAAATAGCATGTTTTGTGGTTCCTCTAGGGCAGTTGTTCCCATAGTGTATCCCTACAGTGGAAATACAAATTGACCCATGGAACGTGTGTGCAGTCCAATAACAAAAGGTTAGGTAAAGTATGGTGTGCCTTGGTGGACCTGGACCTCTGACATTTCTTCCTGCATTGTTCTGTCTTAAACCTTAGTTTTGTTGGCCTGTTTTGTCAAAAGCCAATGAAATCACTTATATATGTCTTTTAGTTTGATGTGAAACAAGTAATTCATTAATTAGAAAGGGGCTGAACAGAGATAATTGTGTGAGTTTGGTGAAGACAGCAGAAACCTTTAGGCAAAAGATGCATTTGTTTATCAATTTTATTTTGGTAGCCAAAGCATGTGGGAATTATCAAGTTATGAATTGCATACGTTTAGGTGGACATTCTGTCTTAAAAAGAGCCCATCTGAGGGTTCAATGTGATTTTCAAGGGTGTTGCATGATCTGTAGGTAAAAACGAGCACTCAAATGCCAATGAATATAAGTGGACTATATACATGTGAAGAAAATGTTGGACAGGAAAACTGCTGTCCAGCTTCTATCTTTTAACTTTTGACACCTGGGTTAGCCATGACTACTCCTTAACGCTGTAAGCAAACAGCCACGTGAAGGCAGAATGATCGTCGTGAATTTCAGCTGTATTTTAGAAATGCACTCGCTGTAAATTAGAATTGATTGCATCTCTCTGTTTGCCTAAATCTGATAATAAAATACTTAGGATTTGTTTCTATTTATTTATTCATTAGATATTTCATTATCTAGCTTAGTAATGTTTAATTCTATATGGTGTCTGGTCAACCAAAACTCCTGTAGGTAGGAAGAACTGTGAACGTAGACACGGGTGACTACATCAGGTAGCAATTAAAAAGTTATTCTTCTCAAATGCAGTGAAGAGAGTCCCTGTATGGGTGCTTCCCTGTGGGTGTCACCATTCTTTTGCTGCTGCTCAGTTTGTAATTTTGGCAGTGTTTTGTTTTCAGCATGTTGACTTGGGTCTACTTTATGGATGGTTTACTGTGAGTTGGTTTTATGGTGCCCTTCGCGTTGGAACTCTAATGATACAGAATATATGTTAATTGTTTTAGGCTAATTAAAAACAAGCATTTGCTTTTATGCCAGAGCGCTGTTTGTCATCATCTACTGAGTGTGCAGTCTCAGTACTTAACCTAGCAGAGTTTAAAACTAGATGCTGCATGAAAACCTGAACTGCCTGTCAGTAATTGAGCGCTGGGTCATTTTACTGTACCAAGATAATAATGATTTTTCTACAGAGCATATTGCTATTTATTCACAAAATACTACAGAGTTGGTATAGTTAAAAAAATAAAAAATAAAAAATTGAATGCAATTTGCCCCAAGTTCTGTGGCAGAACAAGAATACAAGTCTTCTTGTCTAGATCTTTAGTCAAAAGTCCTTCCTTTCTGTAATACTCGTAGCTAGGTTGTGGCTGTCTTTGTTACTCTAGAAATAGAACATATAATTTTCCTAGCAGTAAATCTTTCAAATTAAGGTGTTCAGTTTACATAAACTCTTTCTCCCTGCTTTACGAGAAAACTGGCTGGTGAGTTTAAGAGAATTAATGTAAAGGCAGCATGGAAGATAATGCTGTCGAGGGTTCAATGGCTGGCACAGGCTTGAGCAGGGAAAGAGGAAAGGATAGACGGATTTGAAATAATTTGCTTTTGATGTTTTTTTTCAGTGACCGTAACAAATTCAAATTTTCCCCTCTGATTTTAAAAATGTATACGACAAAATTCAGAACACAGAGCCACATTTTGATCTCAGTTGCTCTAATAGGAATCTGGAATAACTCTTAGATTTCAGTGATGTATGCAGCTGCAGCTGAGAGAGAGCCTAAGCTACAGCTATAACATTTTATCTTCTGTTCATGCATTTAAAGAGGGGGAACTTGCAGGCTGGAATCTGAAGAGATGGTAATGAGTTCAATAGCCTGCTATTTTTTATTATTTGTTGTATTTGGAGTGTCAGTATCACACGAGTGTGAGATAGGAAATTTCCAAGTGAAATTGGTTCATTTTTACAGTATGATTGTACGTATCCATAAACAGGTGTGCAGGTACATGCATATTCTATGTGTAACCCCCTTTCTCCTTTCTGACCGTAAAATCTCTGTCTAAACCATTGAGGGTTATTTTATTTCATTTTCAGTAGAGGGCATACAGCAAATCCATGATATTTGGATGAGTCCCATCTTTGTCCAGTGTTTTGAATCTTTCATACTATGTTTCCATGAAATCTTGCAGGAATGTGTAGCTGAAGAAATAATGCAGAGACTGAATCCTAATCAATCAAAGCTTTGACATTTTTATAGGCCTCTGTTTAGTTAGATGCAGGGTTCTGCAGAATTGCATAAAGTCCTTTGTAAATCAGTTTCCATTTGCTAGACTTGTTGCCTTGGAGGAGCTGAATTGGATCCTCTTGTTTCAGATGGGGCTGGAGGGGCAGGAAGGGGAAAGGTCTCAACCAAATGTAGTTTTTCTGCAATGGAAAAAGCAAGTTACACAACACACAAGTGCTGTTAGGTTTCCAACCTAAGAGTAAGGATGTCAAAGTACTTAGAAAATATGCCAAAATTTAAATTTTCCATCTTTCCAACACTATTTTTTTTTTTTCAAAAAAAGCTTAGTAAGCTTATGATATTTTGTAGCCAGGGATGGAAGAGTACACCTAATGGCATGTGTATTTAAAGCTTTCCAGTACATTATATATATATATAAATATAAATATATAATATATCCATTAAATGTGGAATTTATTATTTGCAATGTAACTTTATTTTAAAATCAGATTTGTTGGCTCCAAGGACTCTGGTTTTGTATCAGGTACAATTTTTAAAGTTACCAGTCCAGTGAGATGATTGGTAGAATTTCAATATCTGAAAAAAAAAAAAAGAAAGAAAGAAAAAAAAAAAAAGAAAAAAAAAAAAGATTAATCATACATTTGTTTTAAAAGAAAATGAGTAAACTTTATAAAAAATATTTTTTTCTTTAGGCAAAAAGTAACTGTGAGAGACCTAGCATTTGGCCTAAAATATTCAGTCTAATGCTAATAAGCTCTACTTGAATTTTCTTATGGTATTTTTATTTCTAGTTAGGAGTCATGAGTGCTTTAATATAACTTCACATTTATGCAGCTTCTTTCATCTGGATTTTTTTAAACCAGCAAAACAAGTTATAAATGGAAATAATCTTATATGCTTATTTAAAAGCAACAGTTATCACAGGAGGGTGTAAATTGTTTAAGATCGCATATCCTCCACAAACAATTAAGACAAGAAATGATGCATTCTGTGTTCGGTGAAAGACAAACCAGAAATTAAGGCGATGAACCATAATTCTAAGAGAGTTATTCAGAAGTTGTTGTTGGCTTCAGGTTTTAATGCATAACCGTATAGACTTTTTGAAAAGTAATTTACCTTGGATTGAGAAGCCAAAGCACTAAACATACCAGTGTAAATGTGTTCTTCACTGAAACTACAGCGCTACATTAGGTAGAAAAGAGACTCACAGGAGTGCTAGCAGTCCTTAGCGTATTGCCACGTCGCATGTGACAGAGGCAAAAGACACTTCTCCTCCGTGGCTGTATCCAGAAGACTAGGGTGGGTTTATTTCTTTGGTAGATTAATAGAAGAAGTAAGGAAGAGGTGCAGAAACAGGTGCGTCAGCAAATAGCAAGTGTCCTTCCCAAGAGAAAGCAGAGAGGTCCATCGTTTATCTTATCATTAGCTTTTATGCTTTGAATTAATTTGCAAAGTCCTGTCTAGTGAAAAGTACAGCGTAAGGTACTTGGTCTGTACTTTTATTAGTAATTCTTCCAAAGCACATTTCCATTACAATGAGTATCTACACACAGCAGTTTTGGCTGTGATGGAAACAGGAGAGAGCTGAAGGTTGTCCTCTGCTTGCGCAGACTACAGGAGTAACAGTATGCAGCTTGGTATCCCAAAGCCAGCAATAATAGCTACTATTTTACTAAAGAGATGCCCTTTACATTTTGGGGTTTTATTGGTTACCAAAAGGTTTGATATTTTTCCTCTTTAGTAGATAAATTTAACAAGCCTAGTGATTTTTCAAAAACAAGCACATGGTGGCATCACCACCGCTGGGGATGTTCAAGGAAAGGTTGGACCTGGCACGTAGGGACACGGTTTAGTGGATGACATTGGTGGTAGGGGGATGGTTGGGCCAGATGATCTTGGAGGTCTTTTCCAACCTTAATGATTCTGGGATTCTAGGATTCTGTGATTTAAGGATGCATTTATTAACTGAAAGGCAGTGCACTCTTGTGCCAGAGGAGCTTGTACATGCTGAGGTTCATATGGTGTGTGTGTGTGTGTTTCTTGTGTGTGGTAAATTTGTGTGTAAGATGAGATGATAGGGTATCTCATGAGGTGTCTTCAATTCCCTGAGAAATAGCATTAGAACCAGTTTTGTTGTCCTGCTCTAACGATATAATTTATGGATGCTCTTTTAGGATAGCTAGTACTTTTTTCTAGTTTCTAAATGCATCTAGTATTTACTTCCAGTTAAACAAGTAACTTTAAATGATGTAGGTGTGTAGGTGTGAAGTGCTGAAGTTAAGAGAGATTTTATTTCCTCTTCCCCTCCTCTGTAAGGATGAGAAACCTATGTTCAGTGATCCACACCAAATTACATGAACTTTGCAAGATCAAACAAGTTCAGCATTCAAAAATACATTTGGTCTATGCTAAATGGCACTATATAATCCTAGTGGGGGAGAGGGATGCAGGGGAAAGGAATTAGCATGTAAAATAAACTTCTGGATTTAAATACTATCTCTGTTAGGAGTTAATACATCTTATTTTATCCTCTAGTTGCCATCACTTTCTCCCTAACTACTGGGTAGTGCCCTACCAATGATTTTGGGGAGTGTTTCTTTATCATCTTTTAGTTTCTTAGTTGTTTAATTATGTGAAAGATGGACCTAAATGTGGCAAAGCTTTTCTGTTGCACTTCTGCATAATCTTGACCTTGCAAGGCAGTGGTACCCCACAAGCCAAACCATGGCTGTGTTCCTTGTTAGGCTTTTGAAATTGCAGGTAGATAAATTCCATTATCTGGAGTTGTGCTAGTGCATGGATTGTGCAGCTTGGCCCTCACAAAATTGTCTTCCAGGCAAATGCACGATACTAAATAGCTGAAGCCATATGCTAAATAACTATCTGTGATAAATAAATAAATAGCTGAAATTATGTAGCAGAAGAAATTCTGCATTGCTGCTTAAGATGTACTTTAATTTATCTGATGAGCATATGCCAAAGGCCAACAATCTAGAGGTTTTTTTTGGTTAAATTTTCATCATTCACTTACTGTAGCTTGTTTTTTTCTTCTGAAGGTTCCTTCTAGATTGACTGTTCTTACCACTTGTATGCTTTTGAGTGTTGTTTAAAAGGTCCTTCTTTTTCTTCCATGTGTCAAGGAAAAATGCAGCCGAATCACTGCATCTGTTTTGTTTAGCAGATTGCCACTTTGTGCTTCAGGTTCCCACAGTTTTTAAGGGAAAGTGCTGCAAAGTTATCTTAACATTTCAAATTCAAATGTAAATCTTTCTTATTCAAAAATATTGTCAGTAAAAGAGGAAAAAATATCCTCAGAGATTTAGGAGGTAGAATATGGCTGAGCAAATCAAACATACTTAACCTTTCGGGTTGGAGGAGCATAAGTTTTTGTTTAGTTTTGCTTTTGCTGTGAATGATTTCAGATAGACTCCATGTCTTTCTGCCAAAGCTTTGCAGAGCTAACAGGAGTAAGGAAAGGTGCTTAAGACATTGACATGGAAATAAGCAGCTCTGAATCCCTAGCTTTGAACGTGTACCAAAGGCAGGGGTAAAGAATAAAGTGTCACCGTTTTTTCATTGCTCATTTTTAGCAGAGCCTTAATACTCTGCTAAAGAATTAAGTAGTAACTCACAAGGCTAAAGAGTTGATATTTTTTCATTGGGATTTTTTCCCTGACAAAACCAGTCAGAATTGTACACTTCTACATAAAATTAAAATGAGATTTTACGCTACTATGAGCTTTGTGTATTTTGTTTTGAATTTAGCTCATGTAACTTCATATTTGATTTGCTGAGTTTTATATGGACAGCTATGTCTGAATGCACCATGGCAGAAAATGAGTATTTTTGGATATCTCTCATCTCTGGCAAGGCTCTATAAGAAAAAGAAAGAAAAGGAAACAAGTTTGAAAGAAACACTAAAGCTGTACATTGCTGACAACTGGGCATACCAGATATAATGTGTTTGTCAATTCACTCTCCTGAAATATCCCTTAAACAATTTTTAATGTCTTTGTTGTTCTTGTTAATATACTTCGTTTTTTTTCCCATCCTTCTGCTGTATTACCAACTGGTACTAACACACAAAATCTATTCCGCTCTCATTTGTCACCTCTGGGTCTTTTCCAGCATGAATACTTCTGTATATGTTCTTTCCCTTTCTGTTGGCATTGGTTCAGAGTTATTTTTCCCCACATTATGTTGTGAAACTTTCTTTTTTCCAGGTAGCATCTAATTTGGTTTTGTTTCTCGCATTCAGCATTGTGATCTTACTACCACTTTCCTCTTTATTTTTTTGTTAATGAAAGCCACAGTATTATCTTGTACATTTCTTAAGACACTGTTGGCTAATGTAGGGATTTATACAATTGGTAGGTGTCTTGAAATAATGTGGTCATTAGTATGGGAATAATGAAATTAACCTCATTAAATAACCTTTCACTGTAGTCTAATGTTCTTCAGCACAAATAGAAGTCTATGATGATGTAGGTTTGGAGCGTTTTATATGAAAGGTTTTAGAAGAAAATTAAGTTGAAATCTTTTATATTTATGAAGGCCTAATTTTTTCTACAGTCTCTAAATTAACATTCAGTGTGTTTCTTGTATGAGCTTTCAAGTGTGATTGATTTTTTTAAAAAGTGATGTTTTTTAACTCTGAAACAAAGGAAAAAAACAACAACAACAACAACAAAAAAAAAACCTTTAGGTTAGCTCAGGCTTTGTGATCACAAATCATCAACGTTTAGTGAGGATACATTTTTTTTTAATCCATTTCAACATAAAGTATGTGCTTTTTACAATTCTTGATGTTATCTTAACAAAATGAATGAGCTTTCATTAGGAAAAAAGTAAAAAGTACAAGATTAAAGTAGATGAGTTAAATCAAGGTGTCCTGCCTGGTTGATTTAAATCCATGATTAAAATCAGTGATTTGATTTAAATCAATCCACTGTTCTTTCAGCCAGCTTGAAAGGGACGATTCTTCATTTCCTGCCTAATTAGAATTGCTTCTGTAAGATTAGTTAGGACTGTGCCTTGATGCATCAATTCTGCTACACCCACTGAATTGCCTGAACATCATTTTGGGGGCAGAAGACCCTTTTCTCCTGTTATTTTGTTACTTTTATATATATATATATACATATATACATATACATATATATATACATATATATATATATATATATTGCCAGTGTTGTCTGGAATTTTACAGATTTTTTTGGTTTGTTTTTACCACAATATCTGAGAAGTGTACAAGTGCACAACTGCTCACTTTTCAAATAATGGTTTTAATGAAGTTTAATGGTTTTAATGGTTTTAATGTTTGTGCTAGAACAGTCTACAATCATGTTCCTTAATTGCTGGTGATAGAAAATGAGGTCAACAATTGTAGTTCACTTTGTCTATTAAAAGTGTTTGCAGACCTCTCTTTCATTTCAACTTGCTGACTTGTTCCAGTATTGGTGGGGCCGATGCTCTCCAGTATCTCTCCCCACTCTTTCCATTACACTTATAAAATCCCCATTCACCTGCCTCCCTGAGAGTTTTGTCTGTTCAGCGTGGCAGCTAGCAACAGGTGAGGTGCAAAGAGGTAACCAAGTAAATGAGGGGCAGTGGAGCCAAGTAATGGCTACTCTTCCATGTCCTTATGCTCCTTGGTGGGTTCTATGTGGACAAAGCAGGTTGTGGTGGAACCTTGTCTCCTCCTGGGAGCCTCTGAAACTTCTCTGCAGGGTGGATGCTCTAGTAGCCTGTCAACTTGAGCTTGTTTGCAACCTTTTTCTCAGCTGCCCCCCTCCTTTTTTTTTTTATTTTTTTAACCTTCTCGAGCTCATGAAACTTCTGGGAGTGAGGTCTCTTATTTCTCTGTAGAACTTACATTTAGGTTGTCAAGTTCCTAACCCACTGGCTCCCTGTAGGATACCCAGGAGCAACGCTATCATACAAGCTTCATTTGCTTCAGGTGAAAAGAAAAACCTCTAGCATATCTAAAGTAGGTTTCACGCTAACAATATTCCAGTTATTTTTAGGAATACAGAAGTATCCTAATATGACAAAACACTTTGTTCTTTGAAGTGGAATTAAATAGGAATAGCTATTACTGTTGTAGCTATTGTATCCATCCTGAGAAATAAATAAGTTATTTCAGCCTGGTGTGAAATCCAGGACAAATTCAGAATTCTGCATTTTGTTTGGGCATATAAACTGGTTTCTTCAGAGGAGCCTTTAGCTGTTGAATTCCTTTCTTTGGATTGTCTGCAAGACAAGTCCTAGGAAGGATGATCTTCGTGGCAGGACTGTGGACAACCGAACCCAAAATAATCTTGCCAAACACTGCTTGCCTGGTGTTTGCCACTCGCTGGAGCTGTGTGTTGCAGTGTCAATAAGTCTCTTCTCCTTTACTTTTCTTTTTTAGATTGCACAGCTGTTTAAGAAAGAGATGACTACATACACCAAATCCTTGGAGTGCCTAATACCATGAGATATAGGGGATGCATGGGACCATGTATGAAATAATAGATTATTAGTGATGCGTGGTAATACTGTGTTAGAAAATGATACTGCCATTAGTTCTAAAAACTAAAGAATTTACCTCTACAGATGAAAATGATAAATGTGTGAGAGCTTGCTTGTACTTATGACAAAAACAAAACAAACAAACAAAAAATATATATTGTGTTGTTAGATAGAAGATAATTTAAACTACGTTATGGAAATTTAATTTCCTAAAAAAGGAGTTGCCAAATAAAATTAGTTTTGAATTCAGGAAACCTCTTGTTGAGGGATTCAGACTAGCCATATGGTACTCTCTGGGAAACATCAAGGCAAGGAAAGTATTGAGTGGGCTTTTTATCACATTTTAGTCATTTTGAGAAGAAAATATGTTTTCATATTTTTATATGTACAAAATGCCTCATATTGCAATTTAATGAGAAAGAAATGCCATGTACCTAAGATAAATGTAGATAATGAAAACCTACTCAAATGCATTCAGCTTGATTTAAGGTGCCTTGTTTTGATTGTAGAATACTTATAATAATGAGAAGTATTTTTTTAAACAGCTTTGGGGATATTAATTTTATGTTGGACTCATTTCATTACTGCAGCAGCCAATTTCAGATACTTATATGGACTGTCAGGAGAGAAAAAATATTGCTTGGAGTGGCTGTTGGAGCACAGAAGGCAGGTTCAGGTGTGAAGCTACTTGTAGGGGCTTCTTGTTGTTTGAGCCTAAAAAGTGAGGCATGATGCTTATTAAATGGTGCCTTAGGATAATGACAAGGGCAATAATGTGAATGCTGCAGCCGAAACACTCTCATAACCCTGCAGCCTGGTATTTTGTCACTCAGTTCAAAGCTGCTTTGTGCCAGCTGCCTGTTACTTCTTCCTACTGGTCCTGGCTGTGCTGCGGCTGGCCCTCCTCACCCTTGGTGGGCAGGGTGTTGGGTTTGGTGGCCCTTTGTTTTGCTCTTTTAAAACAAGTACAGTAGCAGTTATGTCCATGGCAGAGTACACTGAGATTCACTAATGAAAATGGCAATATGCAAGTAGGCAGCCTGGGATTTTTAGGCTTTCATTGACCCCTTTTGGAGAGGTACTTTAGAGTGCTGTTTGTGAAGGCCTAGGTTTGTAGGTTAAACAAAGCAAATCAGCCTATTGTTTGATTTCTGTGTGTGCATTTTCCTTTTTTTAACAGAGACCCAATTAAGCCCAATCTAAAATTAGATACCTTATTGCAAATACTGTTGATTTTTTCCCCCTCATGTCCACACAGCCCAGAGCAAGCACGTGCCATGCTGTCCCTCTTCTCTTTCACACAAGCAGATACTGGCGTTTTTACAAGGGCACTGGTCTCTTAAAAAAGGCACTGGTCTCTTAAAAAACTTCTGAGGAATAAAACTTTGCAAAGTCACTTTTGTCTTCATTGTGCGACATTTGTTTCCTATTAATTTAGAGTAAAAAGGCCTGTTGTCATTATCAGGGCATTAAAAACATACATCATTCCCTGGGCCGTTCAGACATGGTCAGAGCTCACATAAATAATTCTCTAGCTTTTGGTATTTCAGGGAGGGCACCATCTGGCTCAAAAAAAAAAAAAAAAAAAAAATCCAGAACCAATAATTAGTTTTCAGGGTTTCTTCAGAATAATTAGGTATAACAGCATTAAAAAAGTGTGATAATTAATGCGTGTTTTCTGCAGAAGCTGGAAACTATGAGAGATCGACCTGCTTCCCCACAAAAGACAGAAGGACAAGTTTTTGTCTTTGGGGGCCAGGCCCTTCGCCCCACTGCCACTCCCCTCAGCACCCCCCCGACACTTGGCAGTGGTGTGAGGTAGAGGAGGGAGGATTTTGTTCCGTGGGGGGTGTTTGCTGCCAGGGGCCTGAGGCCCAGAAGTGGCTGGGGGCTGTGGGGCCTACACAAGTGCCATCAAGCCTGAGAGCTGCGAGGGCCGCAGCATGGGTGGTGCTTTGAGCTCGTGCCCAAAGCTGAAGCAGTCTCTCGCTGGGCCTTGTAAGCACTGCTTCTCTGCAGAAAACACAAGGTGACGCACCTCTCTTCTACCAAAGACGTAACTATGAAAGAAGTAAGGTTCCTCTCATTTATCTGGTGGTACAGCACCGTAAAGATTTGCTCTAAGGCTCTGCTCTCGAGCAGCAGATCTGCTCTAGCCTAGCACCACGGTGGCTCATTGGCTTGGCCAACATGCATGCTGCATCGCAAACACCGGGCCTTCTGTGGTTGTTGCACCACAGTAGCATTCTGAATACACGGTCATGTCTAGAAGTGAGTAACTAGCAGTATACACCGAAAGGTTTCTGCAAAGAATCAAAATGGCAACTCAGTCTTCTGTGTGTCTCCTCAGAGAAATGTGGTATGGACAGCAGCAGTGCCTAGATAAGGAAACTGGTAATTATGGCCCCAATATGTAGGTCAGAACATCACGTCAAACCGTACTTAGAAGTGCAGTAGTGCATTAATGCAGTTTACAAGAGCATAATGCACTAGAGAAGCTGTCATGCTAACTAAAAGTCAATAGTCTTCTCTACAAGGAGCTTCTGATTGGTCTTTAGGGGAGATGGTCAACTTGGCAGTGACCAAGATGTGTTTTTACAGAGTTGCAATGACAGCATTTATGCTTGGCCACCCTGCATGGGAAGCCATGTACCTAAGGCTGTCTGCTCCAAATAAATTGCTGTTTACTCAAGCATTCAAATCAAAATTGTCCAGCTCTGTACAGTTGCTATCATTTCCACTGCTGCTGTTCAGGAATGTCAAACTATGTCAAAACTAGTGGCACGTAACGAACACGTTCCCTAAAACCAGTGCAGTGTATTACACCGATAGCTAACGTTTCTCTTCCTGCAAGCCATGGATGAGATTCTACCTCAGGCTGAGGCACACAGTACAACCCTAGATCTGGGGAGCTCATTGCATTGGGGTTACACTGGAAACAGCAGTGGCTCCTCAGGCGCCCTGAAGGGCTACACAAAGGTTTGATCTAGTTGAGGTCTTTGAGCAATCAGTTATTAGTGCCTCTATATTATCTTATAAATGTCCTTGGAGTTTCAAGAGGCTACCACAATATGTAATAATTGGGAGAGAGTCCTATTCAGCATAACTGTTTTCTAGTAACAGTACTGCTGTGTTGTGCCCCAGTCTTCATGCTGTGGGACTATCTGTTATTGAAGATAAATATGTGCATAGTACTTAAAAGACTGAACTTCTGTGTTATTTCTGTTTCCACACACTTCTAGTAACTCTTTGGTACCCATTTGGGGATTAAAGGCCTTACAATGCATGCTACTGCTTTTAAACTTAGCAACACTGTATTGGCAGAAGCAATGTCTGCAGTTGGAAAATCTGGAAAGTAAATTGTTTGTTAATAATAAATAGGAACCTTACTTTGCATTCCCTACCCTTTCATGGTTTTCTTCAGTGGGCAGCTAAAACATATTACAGCAATTTATTCAATAGCTGGCTAGTACATATATGCTGTTATGTTATATTGGAAAATCATTTGACACCATCAGCCTGTCAGCCAGATTAGATCTGCAGTTGAGTGGTCCTTTTCAGCATTTTTATATACACAGCGTTATTTTAAGCAGGTGTTTTTTTTTTTTTTTTTTTTTTTTTTTTTTTTTTTTTTGTCAAAATCAATACAGAAATCACACACAAGAAATTTAACAGCGCATCAGATGCTAGCTTACATATGCATGTACATATGTGAATACATACAGGGTTGAAACAGACCCCAGTATTTGGCAGCATTTCATACCATTGGACGTCAGCAGTCTCCACAAATAGAAACGATAGGCAGTGAAATCACACCAGCCTTACGTATTTCAGATCAGTGCATCTATGTTTCACTATTGAATAAGAGTCTGTGTAATGTTAACTATTTAATTTTTATGTAGTTTGTTTGTGCTGCTACCACACCTGCTAATTTTCAGGATACTGGTTAAGACAGGCAAAGACAAAACTTTAGAGATAAAGGTGCTGCTGTTTTCTCCCGTTACTGAAAGAGCACATCTGTTTCAGCTCATCCTCCATCAGCAGCAGACAGTTGCCAGTACCAGGGCTGGCTACAGGCATCTGTGAAATTTAAAAAGCCGTGTCTGTGAGGAGCCCATTAAATCTAAAGAGAGCCTCAAAGGAGCTGTCAGTCACTTATTTTAGCATAAATCACAAGGATTTATCACATTATACTTTCAATGAGCTTTTCCCCCCTCACACCTATGTTATTGTGCCATCAGTGAAATGATAGGTCTTGTCTCTAGGTAACAAAGACCCGCTGATGATTCCACTGAGGCTATATTAATGTCATCTATGTCGCTTTGTCATCTACCTTATCAGTAGGGAATGCAGTTGGAAAACAGACGTAGCAGCCAAAAGCCTATCATCAACTAGGGGGATTTCCACTGAACCAGAGCCACCTGATGCACATAAAACAGAAACTTTCCATTTACCAGTTGCTGGACATTTACTGTTTACAGATGATACAGCTTATTCAACTCACCCCAAGCTATGGAAGGATAAATCTGTCTTTCATCTATGCCTTTTAAAGCTGTGAGTTCTGTGAGACACTTTTTTTTTCTTTTTTTTTTAGGTGTTTAATGCCTTTTTTTTTTTTTGCCATAAATAAACAGAGCTCATTCACATAAAACAATACTCTGTACACATTGTTCACAGATTGTGGTTGGTACTGCTGGTTGGATCTAGCTCGTTGCTTTGGGAGTAAACACTGCTAAAAACAGCAAGCAGCAGGTTTGGCAAATAAGACTGTATAGTATGTAAGTGTGGCAGGCTACTGCCTGTGAAGTAGCTGAGGACCCCTCAGCCTTGTTGAGGGGTAGTTAGTAAAAATATTCTTTTCATTTCCATATGCATACCTGATTTCAGGTGACTGCCTCAGCAAAGCGTCAGGGGAAGTTACAGCATATATTTCTGGAAGTTGCCAACCAAACTTGCATTAACCAAATGTTTTACATCCTACTTATTGGGGTGTAAGGGATTATTATTGGACCAGTACAGTTACAGCTTTTGCAAGTGCTTCAGAGCTCTGGTTAAGAAAGAAAAGCCAAAACGATGCCTTTTCCACCTAGATTCTTCTCTGCTTGCTCAAAACCCTCTTGTGTTGTAGAGCAGGATGCTGCTACCAGACATTAAGCCAACAACAGTTGGGATGTGAAATTTAGGACAGTTTTGCATGAGTAAGCAAATGCCCAGGTGAGCGCACTGATAATATGAGGGTGAGGTCTGCAGATCTGGAACATGCAAAATAGTAGATATCTGTCCTTTTTCTTTGTTTCGGGATTACATGTCAGAGCAAACCATGATTTGATGTAGAGGAACAGCAAGCATGGTTTAAAAAAAAAAAAAAAAAAAAAAAAAGAAAAGATTCATGAAAACTGTCAGGCATTAATTTTCAACATGGAAGGATCGTAGACAGGCAGAAGGGAAGTGCCTCTTACCATAAGGAGGACTGTAGACAGAAAACAGAAAATTCAGACAAGAAAATTGGCTTAGAGCTGTGGCTGTTGTCGCAGCTCTTTTGCTTAAAAGGATTAGAGTGGCATTGATCTAACTGCATTAATTTTTCTAATTTCTTGTTAGATTTTCTCTCATAATTCCTAATATTTTCCATTGCATTTGTTTACTATTCATTAATCTGTTCAGTTATTTATTGTTCTCTGTTTTTGCTCATTCTTTGCAAAAATGATCCTCTGATTTGTTTTCTAGTATGTTGATTTTCTCTTGAGGTTCCTTCATGCCTAAGGGAATGTAAGAAATATTTACATGTTTTGGAGAGTACGTTTTTTGTAAAATATAAATTTTTAATAAGTTGTTGCTTACTCAGAAACTCAATATTTTTATTTACCTTTAGAGTGGGAGGTACAGATAATTCTATTACCTGAACTGCCCAGCCTTAGGTATGTTAAGCACAGTACTTTCTCTGAAGTAGAAGTAGAGAAGGCGCACAAGGCAAGTGAGGAGAAACAACCATCACCAATGCTGCTGTTGGCTGTACGAACGTGGCCGTGAGCCCTCCGTGTGTTTGTTAGGGAGTGGGTGGCTTCAGGGTCAGAATTTTCTATGATGCTGCAGTGTGTGTGTGCATCCTCGCACCTGGCTGATCCCAGGAGAAGGAAATATATGCTTATGGGCTGCTTTTCCAAAGCTAGGGGCTTGTCTGAACTATTTCACCTTTGTTCTGATGGAAGAGTTGGAACACAGTGCAAAAGGCATACATTTCTTAGTGCATATCTCCTGAAAAAAAAAAAAGAAAAAAAGAAAAAAAAAAAAAAAAAGAAAAAAAAGTGGAAAGCCCATCTGCTCTTTGTCCTCCTATCTGTTCATGGATCATCACAGACCAAAATCTAAAGGGATGTACTTAGAAGGGATGCTTGCACATAGACAAGCTAGTGTGTACTTTACTAACGTGTGTGGATACATATGAACAAAACCTTGTTTCCCTGTGTTTTCCATAATTGGCAAGGAGCACCCTGGGTCAGGGACTCTGGTGCACTACCCGTTGAAAGGTGATCACGGTGAAGTCTTGGCATCTCCCCACAAACAGTAGCTGACCAAGCGAGATACAGCGACTGCTTCCTTGCAGTCTTGCAGTTGCTTCTTCTCATCGGTGTGATCCCATGCAGGCTGATGGAAAGAGGTTTATGGTTGGGTGCAACAACGTCCCGGCCATGTGGTAGGAAAGAAGCCCAAATGCGGCACCTACAAGAACCAGCAGGTTTGCTTCCACTTGCCCCTTGAAGGAGCCAGTGGGTTTGGCCCCTGCTGCTGTCTGCTCTCCCCTCTCAGCTTCAGTGCAGCTGTGTTTCCAGAGTTTCTCTCTACAGCTGAGCAGCACAAGCAAGGAGGAGGATGCAGGAGGCAGAAGTCCAGCCTCCTTCTCCATTGGTGTGCTGCCAGCTTGACATCGACTAAAAATCTAGGATGACAGGGTAATATACTCTTGGAGTACCAAAACAAAATCTCTCATAGTTCTGATATGGAAAACATACGCTGTTTAGCTTTTTATTCAGCATTTATGTATAAATTAGATGCTTTTTCTGCAGTATTAGCCTGTGGGTATATTGATCTACACTGTCAATATCAGGTTATGAAAAAGCAAGAGGGCCAGCTCTTTATTTAGTACACTTTCTATTTTTGTTGTTGTTCTTGGTGTTTTTGTTGGTGGTGGTTTTTGCCTCTTTTTTCTTTCTTTTTTTTTTTTTTTTTAAAACACAAGGTTTCAGGGGATTTTAGATTGTTATTTTTGAGCTACAGGTTTTCTGTGACTTAATAGAAACTTCTAAGCCCCTTTAAGCTATTGGATACTTGGCAGCATTGCTGACTGGCATAACAAGAAGATGAAAAATAATTGGAGTAGTTTCATCAAATAGGAGAGTGTTTTGGAAGGGCAGCTGAGAAGCAGAAAAGAAGTATGCTGAGGAAACAATCAGAAGCTAACCTCAGAAAGAAGAGGTTTCATCAAAATAAAGGGGCTTTGCTGATTCCACTGCCAAATAGATGTACCCTTTAAAGTTGAAAGTTACTGCAGTATTGACGCAGGAACTATTTTTCCCCATTTTGCTGCTCATCTCTTCACAACCAGCTTGTATCATCAACCCTTGTTAAGCTACAACTCACTGCCTTGACAGATGTGCTGGAATACTTTTTTTCAAAAAGAAAAAAAAAAAAAGAAAAAAGAAAAAATGAAAAAAAGCACACCATATGTTGGTAACTATTTTAATAATTTTCAAATTCCTAGTATATTTAAAAGAAAAAAAATACATAAAACCACAGATATTCATGGCTACCTCTTGAACAGAAGTATCAAGATGTGTTGGCCATCTTCTGGCTTCCTTTGAGTTATGAGAACTGCCTGAAGAAATTACTGTAAAAGTTGTCATCAAAGTGAGTCATTAGCAGTGCTGTCTTTCTGCTGAAGCTTCAATTGTGAAAAAGTAGCTGTTTCCACTGTATGGTGTTTTTTTCTTCTTTTTTTTTTTTTTCTTTTACTTCTGACTGCAACTTGCCAATGTTGTCTTTCAGCATGATTCCATCCATATCGTTTCTGCTAGCCTTATGCTAATTCAGGATTTTTAAGTAGATATCTCTCTTTTCCCTGTGCCATATTTGCAGATACTTGTTTGGATTACACTACGTTTTACCCAATTACAGCATATATGTAATTTATTAAGCCTGTGAGATTTACTCAAAGAATTTGAAAATTTAGACCCACAAATGCGATTGGTTTTGGATTAGCACCAAATCCAGAAATTGTTACATAATTCTGAGCCTAAACTAGGGTTTATGGAAAATAGTGTAATTAGAAGGCCATTGAAGTCACAGTTAACATTTTGAGGTGTGTTGTTGTTGTTTTTTTCTTTGTGGAAAGAAGCTTAGGGCTTTCTCTTTGAAAAGAAATTTTGCTAGCCCATGCAGTACAAAGGCAGTGGTGTCTTTCATAGGATTTCCTTCCAGTTCTGTAGTAGATTTTGGGGTCTTCTCGATTTCAAAGGGGCTGGATTAAAAAGCAGAGATGCGCCTACTACTCCCAAGCAAACCAGAGCCTTGCTGGTCAAGTTTCAGAGCTTCTGGTCTTAGCAGTATGCCTTGTCTTGTTGGAGCTGGGTGCTGGAGCAATGGCTGAGGTGGAGCTGTAGGAAAGCTTGTGTGTAGATGCTAATAATTTTGCAGAGAGTTTTGCATCGGTTGCTGAGCTTTGAACTACTCATTTGATCTCAAGCTTTGCAGATGCTAATGCTTTTGTGTGTAGTTTCAAAGCTTACCTGACCTGGAAAGCAGTGTCTGCTTTACTTTAAATTCATTATCCTTGTCACTTAATGAGGGATGTTCAAATTTTAAGAGGCGATGACTATGCACAAATTTCATTGCATACCTATCAAAAATTCTAGAAATGTTTTGATGCTTTTATGATTACTGCCATGATCATTGCCTTATATATAACATTCAAAGCTCCTAAAATGACAAAGTTTATTTAGGATCATTATAATAAGATAAGCAATCCAGGAGTATCGGTACATTCAGGCTGTAGAAGCTTTTCTTCTGTATGTTCTCCAGTGGTGATATAAAATGTTCAGAGGAGTGCTCAGTGTGAACATCGCTAAGGCAAACACACTGTAATGACAGCCCTGTAAACTGCACACTAGCATCTTCTGCATGGCTGTCTGCCCCTGGAAGTACACAACTTTCTAAGACTTCTGCCTTGCAAATCGAAATTTCCCTCAAACTTCTCAAAAGCTTGTATTAAAATCATTCCAAGTCAAGCCACAAACAAAGCTTGCATGAAGGGAGTGTGCAGATAGGAAAGCTGTGTTCTGGTGTGGGAGGTGGGGAAAATTGCTGCCCAAATACCGAAGCATCTGCATGTTTTGAAATCTTAGCACAGAAATAGCCCTCAGTGAGATAAGCAGCAGTTAGGTGCCACCCAGAGTCCTTTGAGGACTTTGAAAATTGTGGCTGAAGTGCTCAGTGGGATTTTGCATGACTATTCTACCTAAACTCTTAAGAGGTCACTTTTAAGGTTACACAGAAAGACAAGCTGTATGCATGTGAAAGTGTAGTGACTGCTGAAGGAAACTGTGGTTCCCATGACTGGCTGAACTGCAGGGGGAAATACTGGTGAGAAGCATGCGTTGGCCTCCCTCCTCCTGCCCTGAGATGGATTAGGCAGCCAGAGGTTTCTCTGTTGGCAACACGATGGAGCCCATGCAGCCTTGGTCAGATGTAGCAGGTCATCTGAGCAAGTTATAGATGGTCTCTTTGTACTGAGAAGGAAACCATTTGAATGATTTATATAGAAATTGAAAGCAGGAGAACAATATTAGTTATTAGTGGTCATAGCTTGACAACATTTTAAAGGTTCAAAGATGTAAAGAGTGATTTGGGGTGTGTGTTCACACTTCCTGGCTTAAAACAAAAAATCCCTCCCAACGTTCCATGCCACATACAACTTTTGCAGTGCAACTTCCAAGATGTGATTTCAGATAAAGCATGAGCCTGTTAACACCCTTTTTCACAGCTATCAATTTTTCAGTTTTATTTTTCTTCCCCGTCATAAGCGTTGACATGTTTCCTTTAGTATTTTTTCCCCTTTATGAGGAAAAGTTCTGAATGTTTCAACAAACATACTGCTTTGTATAGGGTAACGATACCTGAAATATGTTGATACTTGGTGCTCTCCAGCTCTAGTGCTTTCAGTGTTTCTAATGTTAAATACTCTGCCTGTTCCCTGTTCAGTACTGCCTGATGGCTTGGGGTTGCTGGGTGCCAAGGCCCACCTCCCTAATCTGCCTTTGTACTTGCCAAAATTAGTGTTAAGCACATAAGCATGCCTGTTTGGGTTTGACAGCTTGTATCTTTAGTTAAGTAGGTGTTTCTTTGACCAGCTTGTCAAAAAGGAAATTTAACATCTTCCAGAGTAAGAACCGTGTTTTGAGTTGGGTCTTGCCAAAAGAAAAAAAAAAAAAAAAGGGAAAAAAAATATGAATGTGCATTCCCATTCAGTTATTTCAGTTATTTCACATCTTCAAAGAGCTCAAGTAAGCACTGATGCTTCCAAAGGGTAATTGCTGTCCATTGCGTCAGCGCTTAGAAGATGATAAAGGATTTTTTTTTTGTCCTTTGGTGTTAAAATTGCCTGCACTCTAATATTATTCAGGGCTGAGAAAATGTTGAAAGAATGCTGTGATAAAGTGCAAGAAAACCTTTCAGCAAGTTCTGTTACGTTGTTTTAAAAGTATATTGCATTAAATACTTCTGGATATGTTCTTGTGAAGTTAGTTTCCATCTTTAATAATACTGATGATTCTCCTGTAAATAATGTTCGTAGTCACCAGTGTGTAGATTTTTTTCAATATTTAAACAAGAAGGGGTAGGAAATATACTGTATATATAACCTGTACTAGATAACATCCACAAACACACACTCGCTCTTAATCATATATGTAAGATGAAGATAATCAGTGTTTGAATTTCTTGAAGTGTTTGCCCTGCTTGTGTTTTGATGCCCAATGTACAAAATAAGGAACGATCATACCCACCAATCTCAAACAGGGTTTGTCATGTGTGAATTTTGATAATGAAAGCTTTTTTTTTTTTTTTTTCCTTGTTTAATTAGTCTGTTGACCTCCTGAAGTGCATCTCTTGTTTTGCGTGCCATGTGCTTCTGAAAAAGTGCCTTTCTGCCAGGCAAAGAAAAGGGAGAGAAAAACTAGTTGGAAGTGGAGTCCTATCTGTAGAGTCCAACTTCCATGCAGCAGTATGGGCTGGGGGCCAAACTGGGAGAAAGCAGCTTTGCAGAAAAGGACCTGGGGGTGCTGGTGGACACCAAGCTGAACATGAGACAGCAATGTGCCATAGCAGCAGAGAAGGTCAGCAGTGTCCTGGACTGCACTAGGTGGAGTGCTACCAGCAGGTCAGGGAGGTGATGCTTCCCCTCTACTCAGTGCTGGCGAGGCCACACCTGGAGTGCTGGGTCCAGTCCTGCCCCCCTGACCCCCAGTACAAAGGAGAAGTGGAGTTATTGGAGAGTCCAGCATAGGGCCACAAAGATGATTCAGGGACTGGCTCAGGGGATCTCATCAATGTGTACAAATATCTGAAGGGAAGGTGCAAAGAGGACAGAGCCAGGCTCTTCTCAGTGGTGCCCAATGCCAGGACAAGAGGCAGTGGGCACAACCTGGAGCACTGGAGGCTCCCCCTGAACATCAGGAAGCACGTCTTTGCTGTGCAGGTGATGGAGCACTGGCACAGGCTGCCCAGAGAAGTGATGGAGTCTCCTCCTTGGAGATCTTCAACAGCCACCTGGAGGTGGGTCTGGGCAGTCTGCTGTGGGTATACCTTAGTGAGCAGGGCTTGGACCAGATGGCCTCTAGAGGACCCTGTCAACCTTAACCATTCTGTGAACTCTCTTAATTTTCTTTTTAAATAGTACTTGTAATTAAATGAAAAGTACTTTTCAATGTTAAATTCACCATAAAGCATGGTAAGCATCAACAAACAGTTGGGACAGGAAGCCAAGTCCCAGCTCATTCAAAGCTGGACAGTTTTTGCTCATACCTTTTACATTGCACCCAACACCCAGCTGTCATTCAAATACTGCTTTGTCAATAGAATAAAACTGTTAATAAAAGGCAATTTTCTGATCTCAAGAACGTGCAATTACTGTCTGTGTGAAGTACTGACATTTCCTGGCTGGTACCTAAACGGATGCTCAAGAAGACCCGTGTATAGCTATATACCTGAAATCCCGTTAGGAGATGGAGGGGAAGGCAGAAAGAAAAATGCACCTGTGGCTACTTCAGAGCTGATAACAAGCGATGTAATAAAAGCTTTATTTCATTAGGCAAATCTTTTTAGCCTTCCACAATGTATTACATATGAGCTAACCTGGGCTACCTCAAGATAAGCTGGGAGGGTTGAAATCTCAAGTAAAGATTTGAAGCGACAGATTTAACTGGCAGTTTCTGAAGTGGGCACTAAATAAATGTAATAGCTCTTTGGTTTGGACACTTCCATTCTGGAAGACATGAATTGACCTCCTCTGTCTATGAGCATACCAATAGCACAGGCACCAGTGTCCTGCTGTCCTCTGAGAAGCTGTGCTCCTGAGGAAGCGTAATAGGAAGCATCATTGCTGAACCTTCTGGGGCAGGAGCATCAGCAGTAAAAAAATTGGGTGCAGAAGGAAAAGGTAGGATGTCTTTGTATGTATAAACCATCAGTTAAACTGCTGGACTCTGGGGTGTTGAGAGAGGCTCAGTTTCCCAAATGTCCTTCGCTTTATTGAGTGGAATTAAGCTGCACTTTGAGGCAGCTGAGCCTGCAGGTGAAGGTGCATTTTGGGCAGTACCTCTGCTACTCGTATTTTTGGACACAAGTTCATGGTCTCTGTTGAATCTTGCATCTAAAGAGTCTTTGAACAGCCTTTGGTCTGTATTACATTTGCCTATAAATGTTATCTTTAAGCACTTTGAAAAGGGGTTTCTGCAAGACAAGCATCCAATATTTCAGATGGAAGAAAGAGGTGGAAAACAGGGCAACTTCCCACACACCTCCTACAGCTTTTGTTTTTACCTTGGAAAAAAACATCAGTTTTCCTGATTTTTAGATATTCGCCTTCTAATCATTCCTCTTATACAACCCCACTGATTTAAAAAATAATAATTAGTCTAAATTATGACCTGCATCATGCACTCGTGATGAAGATCTAAAAGAAAACAGTAATAGCCCCTCCTCTGCCTCTAAGCCTCTGATCAACTAGTCAGATTTTGGGTTTTGTCACCCAAGTCTGCGGGTAGTAACTGCTCGGTTCTTCCCTTGGGCAACACATGCCGAGAGGGGGACAAAGAAGGATGCCAGTTAGCACTGCCACGGGGACGTGGAAAGTGCCGTAATTAATGGCATCAGCAGCAAATGTCATCTCAATTTAGCAGCATCCTGCTGGGATCTTTCTCTGACTTGAAATACCTCCTGATGCTGCGGCTTTCTTCTCGTGTCCAAACTGATGCAGAAAGGTTTAATCTGGCTCCGAATGGAGTTTCTTCAGCACTGGGTCAAAGAGGGGGAAATGAGTGAGGAGGTAGCTCAGCCTTCTCAGACCTGGATGGAGGGAACTGGAAGGTGAGCTGGGTTAACGCGGGGTATAACTGTAGCCCACAGCTAGTTCAGCAGAGCTTCTCCCAGTACTTGTGGGAAGAGATCCTGCCTCTGAATTAGTGTTGCTGTTAATGACACTGGCTCAGTTTTAGAAGACAACACCTGAAAATTGTGTAGGGGAATGGGTTAAAGTCTTAATTAGCCATAGAAAGCTGTATCAGAAATGCACCAAGGCAGGGAGTGATGTTTGGTGACTTCTTGCTGCGTTATTCCCTACAATTGCCTTTGCTCCCTCCTGCAGTTAATGAGATATGAGGGCCTTGACCTTGACCCGGGGTGGTGTTAGGGCATGGAGCAATTTGTTATGTATTTGTAGTCCCCTCTTTCATTTTCTCTGTCTTCTAATGAGCTGGAATCTGTGTCCAATAAAAAAATAAAAAAGGTAGACGTTATTCTGTAGTTAAAGCAGTCGTTTTCTTCTACTTTCCTCTCCATCCCACCGTTTTACAGATGCGTCTAATAGCTACAAAGAGGAATTTCTACATTTATTGATATTTTTTGTTTGTTTGTTTTGTAACATATTGGTTTGCAAAGTTGTTTTGCAAAGATTACTGCAGTTCCTGCTGTGAAAGTTTGCAGTTGTTCAACTTGTTTGCACTCCTTAAATGTCCTAGATTTCTCCCTACAGAAGAGGAAGGAGAAAATTTTACTGCAGGACCTTTTATGTTTTTCTAAAGACTGTTTATCTGTATGTAAAGTAAAAACTGTTTGTTTGTTTGTTTGTTTGTTTTTCCATTTTGTGTTAAATTCCTAGAAAACTGTATGGTTTAGTTTAGGCAGAATTTATGGCACCAAGACATGATTTTGATGATTTTGTGGGGTTTTGTCTGTTTGAAGGAATGCATTTCAGATGAAAGACTTCTTCAAAATCAGAGGCCAGGCTTTCCATTTATAAGGCCGTTCATTGATTACCTGCTCTGAATGCTACAAACGTAAATCCTGTCCAGAAACAGTTTCATTCACATTCCTGGGGCTGTTTGTCAAGTATTTGGTGGCGTATGCTTGTTACCTTAGCAACTTGCAGGGGTTAAACGACTGCCTAGGAGAGAACAGTAGCGAACAGCCTCGCAGATCCCACAGGGTTATTTTGTTTTTCCCTAATGACAGAGCGTATCTGCTAGCAGAAAGAACAGTTTCTGGTTTTCCGTGTGATGCAAAACGCCGTTACAGAATTTCAAGTTACTAGTGCCTGGAATATGAATGAGTACTAACCCGGTTACCAGTGGAATAAAGATTTGCAAGTCTCTCATTTTGCGCCCGTGGGAGAGAGGAACCAAAAAGGACTGCTTTCCAGCTCTAGCTGAAACGAACATTAGGATTCAGCAGGCAAAGCCCAAGTTGTGTGGTCCCCCTCCTGAAGATCAGAACGAGGATGAGTGCAAGGGAGGATCATGGGGAAAACAATACTCCTGTTTTCAATTTTACTTCTGTTTGTAGCTCGATTTCATAAAACGTCGGTCCTGTTTCATTAAAATTAGCTGCTTTCTCCAAAAATTTGTGCTCTGCTTGTATTGCATGCACTTATTCAGCGCCATCTAGCGGACCGACTGCTGTTGTAATTCAGAGAGCAAACAGCAAATTAGAGCATGCAGTCCTTATAATGCGAATAACGCACCCAGGCATGTTTGTGACCAAGTATATAACGGAGTCAGAAGAAGATTAGCAGATGTCTAGTTGACACGGCTTGCTATGATGAAAAGAAATTTAATGGTACATGCCAGTGCTGTTGCCTCTTACCTATTGAATTCCACTAGTCCATCAAGCTCCAGCTTGCTTGCCTGCTTCTCTGCTCTACCATACAATGTTGTCTAGGTTGTAAGCTTCTCTAAGGAAGGATTTTGGAATAGTATTTCTCAGTGTAGTACCACAGAAAATAAAGAAGAGCCTAATTGTCACAGTGATGCAAATGATGAGTATTGGCTGGTGCGAGCTCAGAAGTCCTCACCTGAGGAAAAATGTTCTGGAATCTGTCTAATTCAAGTTGCAGGCAAGGAGTACAAGGATCTTTGAAAATACGTAAAAGAAAAGAGATTCCCTAAGGAAACTCTCCCTACAGAGTTTGTGCGCAGAAGGCGAGAGAATTGTCAGGTCATCCCAGTGGCTGCCTCAAGACTCGTGGAAAGATGAAGGGGCTGTGGCTCAGGTCTTCGGGGACACCTGGGAACAGGTTTGCTTAGCCCATTCTCCAGCCCGAGCAAGAAGGGCTGAATCACCAGAAAAATAATGCCTGCGGGAAGGATGGAGTGCTGCTGCAGCCCTGGCCACATCACTAGCATCCCACTACTTTCTCTTAGAGAATGTTTCCCTGGCAGCAAGCCCGTAACGATACAGCTTCAGCTGCAAATGAAGGCAGAGCATGGAAAGGGTCCTGACTCTGTGGGCAGAAGACCCTGGCCAAAGCCACAGACATGTGGGCAAGAGCTGGCAGCCGCCGGGCCTGCTCCGTGGCGCCGAGCGAGCACCAGAGACCAGCCCAAAACCTCCCAGCAGCGAGCTGGTGGGTCTGCGGTGTAAGGAGCACTGGGCTTCCCTGAGAGCAGGGGTGGCTGCTAAAAACAGAAGCTGAAAAATGTTGCACAGCGAAATCGTGGCAAATGCGCTGAGTTTTAACATCTGCTTGAAACTCCCTTGCATTTTAACAGTTCTTCACTTAAGGGCCTGTTGGTTTCGTTCAGTTCACATGTTTTGGACAATGAAAATAAGTGGGTCACTTCTACCCTGTGAATTGTATGCATTAGCACAATAACACTGTGCTGAGGTTTCTAAAAAGCTATTTTAAATAATTCATAGAACCATTTCACTTTAGTTTTCCAAAGCCTCAATGTACAGACTAGTTTATTTCCCAGGTTTAAGGGAACATAGCACTCAAATAACACTCTCATTTTCTTTCTTTCTTTCCTAAGTTTTTAATGTAGTGCAGCGATCAGGGTAAGGCTTGTCGGCTGGCCTCATCACAGCAGAGCATTGCAGCGTAACCCCTCCAGGCAGGAGTGGCCAGTTCTTCATACAATAAATGTTTGAGGGTTTTCCTTCTCAAGCTTTGAGTTTGTAATGCTAGCTGTGAATACTGACTGTAGTGTGCGTGGTCATCCAGTGGAGCAGATGAAAAACCCTGTCTGAAAATTCACATGGCTCCTCCTGACAGCAGCAGGAAACATAGGTCCAAAAAGGGCTTAATGTTTAAGTAAACTAATTTAGTGGCAGGGATCCTGCTTTGTTAGAGGTTTTGGGATGAACCCTGCATGCTGAAAAATAACCATTTACAAAGAACGTTGCTCTTTTTTTTCTTTGTGGTAGCTGTGCACCAAATGTTAGCATATTGAAATTCAAGAAAACGCTTTAATTATTTCCTCTCTTTTTCTGTTTCTCCTCTAGCTCTGGGATTGTATACAGTAAATGCAGTATATGGAGACACTATTACCATGCCTTGTCGTCTAGAAGTACCAGATGGTCTTATGTTTGGAAAATGGAAATATGTAAGTATAGCTTACCTTTTTGTTCATTAGAGCTGGTATGAGATGTATATTTTTTTGTGGATGAGGCTACGGAATTCCAGTTGATAGGATTTCTGCCTCACATGCAAAGGTATTTATTTCTGCGTGAAAGACTGCTAGATTCCCATCTGTATAACTTCTGCCAAGTATAGATGAAAGGTTTGAGGAATTAATCTCATTGTTCAAGAGAAATAATTGTCAGGGAGTCCTCTGCCAACCTGTGTTAGAAATCTGGCATGTTACCCAGCAGCATCTCACTGGCTTGACAGAGCCACCGCTGTACATTTGAAAGCTTTTGAAGCAGGCAGCCTGAGGCAGGGCCTGCCTCATCCCCAGGAAAATGCTGTCCCTGTGCTAGGTTGATGTGATAGTTGCCGGCTCAGCACCATTTCATGACTGAGTGTATTTTATGCACAGCGAGGAGTGTGGAGCTGACCTTAGTGGAGTTGCAGTGGTCTCACCTGCTTGTTTTCCCTGCTTCTGCAAAGTTGATATAAATCTCCTTCTGTGCTCCAAACCAAAATGTTACCAGCAACAAGTGATTTCAACTCTGACAGTGGATTTAAAATTATGTAGTTTTCTCTATTTCAATGGCATCTCTATTTCAATGGCATCCATGGTCTCTTTTAAAGCAGAAGGATTTGCCTCTGTTGTTTGTGCACCATCCACTGATCTCTTTCCCTTGTACCTGGGGGTTTGCAGCTTTTACAGACCTCATGCACTTGAGAACTGCTGCTCTGCAAATGTGTTTTGGGATGCAAAGTCAGAAGTCTGTGGAGAATGATTCCCTGAAAGGGACAGTAAAATCGTTTCATGTAACTATTCAGAAGATGCAGGGCCTGCATTTTGCAGCATGATTTTTTTTATTCTCTTGGGAAGACACAAGTCCACCTCTATGAAGATAGATGCAGGGCTACTTAAGAAAAGGAGATGCATCATCTCTTTCCGGTGCATTTGGGTTGCTTGTCTCAGACAAGTGATGAGCACCAGTTAGCAAAAGGAGGTATTACAGCTTGGCTGAAGTGTGTGGACATATCACTGGTACCATCTGCTGCTGATGGAAAGGGACACAAACCTGTTGTGAAAAAAAGCAGCTGCAGTTTGTATGAAATTGTTGACATGGTCAACACACAACCAAGTGAAGCTGATACCAGCTCTCCCAGGGCAGCTTCCAGCTGGTAACACTTGTTTTTGGGGTGGGGAGGGTTAGTTGGTGTACGGGTTTGGGTTCTTTGGCAGGGTGATTATTTCATCAAAAGAAAGGGGAATCCCATTTGGGCTTGAAGAGTTAAGAGCTTGTTTGTGCTTGACAGCCAACTTCTTGTGTATAAAGCTAAGGCGATGCCTTCTTTCCTGTGTGACAGACACCTGGCATAATCCAAGACTTGAAAGTGAGAAAGGGAAAAAGACTATAAGGGAATTCGAGCTTCACATTAACTGTTGTCTCCTGCTCCCAGCCCTGGCTCTGACACCACTCATCTCCTGTCACAGCGTCGTCATGCTTTTGTGGGCTCTGCAGTCAAGCTGAGCTATTGTGCTGGGAGCACTGCTACTATCAGTGCTGCAAGGTGCAAAGGATAAAAGGGAGCTAAAACCTTTTCCAACCCTCAGCAAAGTACTGAACATAGAGTTGGATTCAACCTTTCTCCTCACTGTATTTAGAGGGGGACATTGTCTTGTCCCTTCTCTGTGCAGGGGGGGAAATTGAAGCCCGCACCACTCAGCTTGTAACTTGGTCTCTCATAAAAATAAAATATTGATACAGTAGGTTTGTGCAGTGCTCTCAATTTTGTATTCCTTCATAGGATGGCAACTGCATACTGATTGATATAAGGAGGATGTATAGAAAATTATTTTTTTCAGATTATCCTGAGGCGCATAAATAAAAATATTTGATTGTACGTATATTCCCATGCCGCAAGCTCTTGGGCCCTTTAAAAACAAAAAGGAAAAAAAGAAAGCTAAAACCTAATTTAGAATAAAATAGGCAGTTATGCCTGATTAAATCCTGCATTTGGAATGAAGTCTGACTATCCCAGACAAACAATATGAATATGGAAAACAATCATGAAAAAAGGGAAACTGAAGCTTTTGAGCCTAGCTCGTGAAGGCTTCTATTTCAAATGACTTTTTCATACACACTGAGTCAGGTGGCGCCAGAAACACCAGCCTTGATCTCAGAAAGCCCTGTGTTGTGCTGCAGTTTGAGTCAAAAGACTGAAATTACTTCTGCTGATGATATTCTCAACATGTACAATAGCAGTCGTAGATGAATTCTCATATAACACTGGATTTCTTGCTTGTACAGCAGAAGTTAATCAGCAAAAAGTAATGTTGTGTATTTTAAAGATTTTTTAAATTATGGTTTTGTACCGATTGCAGATCTTCAGGAACTTCTAAAATTAATCTGAGTGTTCATGCAAAATAGAGGTGTTTATCCTTTTATTATAGGAAATGCCAAATGGATCTCCAGTATTTATTGCCTTCAGATCATCAACAAAAAAAAATGTACAGTATGATGATGTACCAGACTACAAAAACAGGTTGAGTCTCTCAGAAAACTATACATTATCCATCAGGAATGCAAGAATCAGTGATGAAAAGAGATTTGTATGTATGCTAGTAACAGAAGACGATGTTTCTGAAGAGCCAACGATAGTCAAAGTCTTCAGTAAGTAAATCTCATTGTTACTACTGTTAACATTCATCAGTATCTGAATCATAAATTAAGAAAACTTTTATTTAAGGGAAAGATTAAAGCCAAGAAAGTAAGCTTTGCTGAGTACATTACTAAGACCAGCAAATTTCTGCAGCTTTCAAAATGTAATCTACTGGTAGCATTTACGTAACAGGACTGCCTGCACTTACAGTTTATTCATGATAAGTGCTGGCTCAAAGAGAATTTTAGACTTTGATAATGACTCACTTATGTGATGTCATTTGGCCTTGGAAATGAAAAATGTAAAATTAGCACTGATTATTTTTCATTTGTTCTCTAAGCAAATTTTTATGCAAGAGAGAAGCATTAACCGTGTGTGGTCTAAAGGATTAGATCAGTATAGAGGTTTAAAACAACTCCGAGCAGCCAGTATGCAGTGGTGTGACCTTTGAGTGAGCGAGGAGCTGGAAAACCAGCTGCTAGCCCCAAATGCTTACTTCGTTCCCTGTTGAACTACCAGGAGGAATACCAGGCTGCAGTTCTCTTTTAGAGCAAGAAAGAGCTTCAAAGTGTATTAGTATTTTGATATCACTACAACTACTTGATCACAGTGGAGACTTTCAAGAGTGCTGAGTGGTTTTTTGCTCTTGTTTTTTGTTTGTTTGCTCTAAGTAAAACACTAAGTCTCTCAGAAGCCTGACTTCATGAGGCTTCTTTCCAGCAGCTTCTAAAGAACCTCCTCTTTGTGATTTGTGATTAATGAAGTCAAATTCGAGAGTCTCAAAACATCTGCTCTGTTGAAAGAGTAATGTGGAATTTATACCTTTGAGCATCTTTGGAGAGCAGTTGACAGAGGGTCATTTTAGCCTTGGAAGGACTGGTCTCCTTGCGCTCTGCAGTGTCCTAGTGACAACGGCTACGTCTAGATTAGTAGTTTTGCAGCCACAGGATTGGATCTGTAGGTGTTGAGGACACAGCAACAATGCCTTATGGGGAACTTAGAACTAGATGTGGTCTGGTCCCATGCACTGTTGGTGGGAAGGATTAGGGGAATTTCTGAAGTGTGTGTTCTGGTTTTGTGGCACCCGAAGGAACCCAGGTTGCATGATGTGAGGCTGATCTGCAGCGTGAACCAGAGCAGTTCTGCTCTGGTCAGACATGAGCATTGTCAAACCTGATTCAGAGCTGAAACATTCCTTCAAAAGCTGAACCGCCCAGTGGAAGGGCATTGGTTGCTCCTTTTTAGGCATGTAGGTCAGTTGAAGCTAAGGTTAGCATTTGTACATGCTGCAGTTTCAAACAGACCACACTTGCTTAAAAACTAAGAATATATTTTAGAAGGGAAATCCTGCGCTTCTCTCTGGGAGAAGGTGTCAAGGAGGCAGTGGTGATTTCTTGGCAGAAGTTTGTCAGTGGCATAAATGAGTTTGAAGGTAGATTAGGAGACAACAATAATTCCCTTTCCCTTGTTTCACTTTGCATTTGACTGTAAGAACAAGTGAATTAATGACGACAGGAACAAGCGCGCTCAGTGCACGCATAGTAAACTCAGTGCTTCAAAGGAAATGATAAAGAATTATCATGTTTACTTATCGCACAGCAGTAAATATGTAGATGAGACAGTGGTATATGGTGAACTAAATACTAACGGCTTGAATTACTGTGTACTGTACTAAATATTAACACAATGCTAACTCAGCCATGGAGCACAGCTTGTATATTTTACAGTATGCATTAATACTAATAGAGAAAGCTTCTATTTACTGAGGAATACAAGAGTAGAGGATGGCACATATGTAATGTGGTTGACATAGCATGACAAGAAAGAGTTACCTTTACGGTTTTTCGTTTTGAGTTCACAGCTTTATTTAGGGCTCTCATATCTGTGTGTTTAACTTCCTTGAGACTGGTTGGGGGCTTTTCAGTTTTTGCTCTTGCTTGTTTTAATTATGAAAGAGTTAAGAGTAGCCTGCAAGCTTCATTTATTCAGTGGTACTTCTAAGTGGTGTTTCATTTCTTCAGTGGAGTTTCTAAGCTCCTTGAATCACAGATACAGAGCTAAGCTACAGTAGTGCAAACCCTCATAAACCAAAAGACTCATGTATCTGAAACTCAGCTGTGTCCCAGAAGGCTTGACTGAAGCTGGGTTTCACTGGAGCTTGTCACACCCTCAGCTGTTGCTACCTGATTAGCTCAGGGCTAACGAGCTGAAATGGCTCCTTGCACAGATCCCACCTGCTAGTCACACTCACTGGACTACTCAAACAAGCTCTACCAGCTTTCCAGATGGATCCTGTCAGCTTCTTTCTCTGGAATTAAATGGACACAGTTTCCAAAGCAGAGCAGCCCTGCAGATACTAGTTGCTGTCCTGCAGCACCGACATTTGGCTGGCACAGGCAGCGAGCCTCCTATCGTAGTACCTGTGCGTGATTGCAGAGTGCTCAGGCGAGCTCTTCAGCTGAGAGATGAGCTGTGTGCCGAAGTTGTAAACCTCCCAAAGTGTCTTCTGCTGCTGCTAAGCTTAAAATTTCATCGTGCTGCAGAAAGTAAAAGCCAAGTAAGTCTTTTAAAGTGAATTACCTTCGCACGCGTGCTGTGGCTGCTGGGATTGGGCACCAGGCATCTCCTTTCAGCGGCAGCTCTGCGAGCACAGGTGGAGCCTCTCACCCCCAGCTTCTGCTGGGGAACCAGGGCACCTGTGTAGCAAAAGGCACAGAACTGGTGGCTTCTGACTGACTCCCTTTGTGCAAAGGATGCAGGTGGAGTACAAAGCACAGCGGAGGTCTTCCTTAACGGCCACAGAGAGCAGTCCTGGGGGAAAAGAGAGATGACAGGTGGGAAATTTGGGGGAAGGCTGTGTGGTTTGATTCGATCAGCTGGTGACTGTGACAGGAAACCAACTATTCCTGGTTATGGGACCAGAAACTCTAAACCAGAAGGTCTGTTACTGATCTTGTAAAACCTAATTTGCTTGAATTGACATGAAAATGCTTTGTCCTTGGCAGGTTCTCACAGAAATAGGTTTACCTTTTTCCTTTTTAACTAACAAAAGAAATAAACATGCACGTGGCTTTAAAAAATACATTTTACTCTGTTAGTCCTTTGAAGAAGTGATGGGTTAGTGCATAGCTTCCACTGTTTCTTTTGTTTGTTTTTTTTTTGTTTTCTTTCCTTTGCCACAAGGAAGTTCTTTGAGAATGTCAGATAAATAGCTTCTTTATTGCCTTTCATTTCCTTTTTGAGCTTTTCTTCCAAGCTTCCAAGTCTTCCAAGCAAAGAGTATCTGTGCATTTGTGTACATACACACATATACACATGCACACTAGGCAAGTGAATTCTTGGGGAAACACGTAAGTTTGAAGTCTCTACCACAACAGGAGCAGTACACCTGCAGATGAGTAGCTTCACCAGGGTTTTGAAATTCTGGAAAGCTGGCATGGAGTTCACTGGGGATGGGAATGCTGGCAGTACTTCAAAGGGAGCTTGATTTGGGGAAAAAGATTCTGTAAGCTGGTGTGGTTACAGATGTGTCAGTCTGTAGAAGTATATAATGCATATACTTATTTAAGTAATACAGCTAGAGCGCAAAGACTTCTTTGACTGTACAAACATTGATTTATTTTTCCCCCTCAGTCCTCCCCACTTTTTTTAGAAATTGTGGAAAAAACTGCCTCTTCTGGAGATAAGAATTTGCATTCCAGGCTTCAGGCCAAACTATTTTAACAGACAACTTATGTAGTCTCTAGAAAGTGCTTTTTTATGATGGAAATGCTGATAGATCCTCCACTTTGGCAAGCTAAGAGGTCCATCTACCATTTAAAAAGTTAATAAGACGACACATTGGCACTGAAGAAAAAGTTTATTTTTTTTTAAGAGAGTCATAAGCAACTTAGAATTAGTTAAAGTAATTACACCTACTTTTGTCGCCTGAATTTCCTAAATGCAACAATACCCACTAGGAAAAATAAGCATTAAAAGAATGATCCAGTTGAATTTGTTCCTTTATAAAGTTGCAGCTCAGCTACAGTAATATCCATAGTAAAGCTGCTTTAATGTTGCTGTGTATTTTGTACCACTGGTTCCTTCTCCAGCATATGTGTCACATAAATTAGGTACAACAGAGCAGGTTTTCTCCTCCCAGGGTACTGAACAGTCTGCCTGGATAAAATTTATATTATCAGGAAGCATGGAATTCATTATGGAAAGTATGACACATTTTAAGGTAGTGTTTTTTCCTCCTCTCCAGTCCATTTGCTGATATTGGGGTAGAAGTATCTCTTTCCTTTTTTAATGGCAAAATATAGTCAAGACTATAGCAGCACAGGTTGTTCGAGTTAGTCTTAAAGTTCACACATCTTCTGGTAATGTTGGCTTTTTCAAAAAAAAACTGTTTGTTCTTCTGACACTAATGCTTTTATCCTATTTATGTTTTAGAACAACCTTCTCAACCAGAAATCTTGCATCAAGCAGACTTCTTAGAAACAGAGAAGCTAAAAATGGTAAGAACAGCATTATCCCTCAAAGTTACGTGCCTAAAGGCTGCCCAAAGTTCCTTTGCAGTTGAGATGGAGAGAGGTGATGGAATGAGGCTGAGAGAGGGTGCATGTGCATTTGTGCCTGTGGGAGATTGCCTTGTGTAGGCAGACTGAGCAGAGTGCTTCTCTCAACAATACCCTAATAGCCCTGCAAGCAGGGTCCGTCATGATCTTAGACCCATAACCGAACCCTGTTCCATATTGTACCTAAACTCTGATGGGATTTGTCCTATTTAAATATGTATGTATTTGGGGTTAAGCATTTGAACTGCCTAGAAGTTGTTACCCTAAGTGAAAACAGATCTATTAAAACAGTGTAGAAAAACGGCTACTAATTCCTGTCTGTTTTGCAGCTTGGAGAGTGCATTGCAAGAGATAGTTATCCTGAAGGCAACATTACGTGGTACAAAAACGGGAAAGTTTTGCAGCCTGTGGAAGAAGGTATATTTCACTAATGGACACTGTTCCTGTAAACTCTCAGTTTATGGGAATTGCTCTATTTTAGTCTAAAGTACTGTTCCTTTGAGGAAAATGACTCATTTGGAAATGTGAAACTGGAAGGAAGCTTCTCAGATACCTCTCAGAGCACCAAGCTATGCCATATAATCTCTCTATGTCAAGTTCCAGCTTAAAAAAAGTGTGGGGAGAAAGGTTGCCTTTGTTAATGCTATTGCCAAGCCATTCTTGAACCTATGTAGCTGGTAGAAACTGATCTAACTTTCAGCTTTGTATACAGTATTAACTGTCTCAATTTTACACCTGTCCAATACTTTGTTTGGACATAGTCATAGACTCCTTATGCAAGTATTTATTCTCCAGGATATTTAGGAAGAACACATTGTTGTTGTTGTTGTTCTTTCCTTTTTTGCCTTTCAACTTTGATTCAAATTTTGATCAGGCCAATATTTTAGCTTCCTTAAAACAGGGAATGGTTACAATGCTAAATTATAAATGTGATCTTAAAAATTGGTTTTGCCAGCATTTTTGAGGCCTTCTTAATAAGCTGAGATTTGTATTCAAAATAATTGAAAACTAGTTTTCTGTTTTGATTTAAAAATATACAGTATATTAGGAATATGTTGCTGATAGAATGTTCCTAGTAAATATCAGTGGCGATACTGAAGGAAAACTCTTTGTGTAGTCTGTTGGGTAATTTGTCATGTTGCTTGTGTGTTTGCAGCCTGATAACTATAAATAGAGAAAAGGCAAGCAAGATGTATCTGCAGTAGGAAGTGTGAGTGAAACAATATTTCCTTTTCAGTTGTGGTCATAAATTTGCAAAAGACTGTGGACAAATCAACTGGACTCTTCACCATGACATCATCTCTTCAGTACATGCCAACAAAGGAAGATGCAAATGCTAAATTTACTTGTAGTGTGACATATTTTGGACCATCTGGCCAGAAAACGATACAGTCTGATCCAGTTGTCTTCGATGTTCACTGTAAGTTATTAAAAAGCATCTATTGCTCTATGAAGTCTTCCTCGGGGAAAAAAACATGAAAAATCTGAGATAGTTTACAAAATTACAGACATTGCTATTTGACTATCAAGGCGGTATTCTTAAAGCTGTTTTGAAGGTCGGAGTATAATGTCTGTATGATTTTTATTTATCTTAAGATGTACCTGAGTTTTCTTTCTATTTAATAGTAGAATACTGACTATTAAGGCTAGATTGGCTAGAGGAAAGGGATAACCACAAACATTTACTGTGAAATGCTTTTTTTTCAGAACTTTAGCGAAGATAGGGGGTAATTAAAATGATCTGTGTCCCCTGAAATAAGCAATTAATACACTGTATAATTTTTAATACACTGAAATGCTTTTCGCTTTTGCAAAGGAGAGTCAGCACCAAGCAGCTAATGCCGGTAGACTACCTTGCACGAAATGTAGTAGCTTCTCTACAGCTGTAAGACGCTGATATTTACATTTAAAATGTGGCATTTGAGTACTGGTAGACTTCTAATTTTAAAGTAGAGAATGTGTGTGAATAATTACTTCCAGCTGGGCTAAGTCCCAAAGCAACTTCCTTACTATGTTATTGGAGATCGTAATTCTCCTTTGAATAAAGAAAACAAACTGTTGGCAAGGAAAGGTCAGAGAAGGTACTAGCAGTGTGGGAGGGTGAAAGAGGCATTTCAGGGTCTTGTAAAGTGACACTTGTGAAAGACTGTAGAAGGCAGCGTGTTGTAACAGAATGAAGAGAAGCAAGGATAAGCAATATATCCGGTCAAGTGTTGTTTCTTTGTGCACTTTAGGTAATACCGCAGCTTATAAAGTCCCCATTTTAAAAACAATGAGGTCTAAATGTATGGTCCAGATGTGCAATAGGACCTTAGCATACGTTGTCTAACAACCCTAGGACCTTAGTATACATTGTCTAACAACCCTGTAATCCAGTTGAATATGAAGAAAATGAGTAATGCACGCAGGATTTCTGCAGCCAGGAGTTGTGCTCCATTGGCTTGAAAACAGAAGTCCTGGACTTGAAGTGGCAAGGTATTTTCTATCTTGCCTTCCAATAATACCTTTGGCTTTAGAGTAAAAGGTTGCCCAATTTCCTTTTTGCATATCTTCATTTGCAGTAACTTCAATTCCATACTCTGCTCAAATGCATCTCCAAAAGAATTTCTGAAACTTTTTATTAACAGACATCCAGAGCTTCAACAGATGGATTTCTTGATGGATGTTACTTGAGGATAATGATGTCTGATTTGGTTTTGTTTTTAAATTTGGTTCAGTGATCCTAATTAGTTTCTTTCTCAATAAATGTGATTTTTTTTTTTTAATCTTTCAACTGTAATGAAGATGAAAAAAAAATGCCAGATTCCCACCTCTAAGAAATGAAAGTCTGTCTTTCAGCCTTAACTTTTTTTTTTTTTTCAGATTGGCTGTTAAATTATCATGTTTTGAGTCTCTGAAACAAGTTGCAAAAATCATAAAATAGACCTGCTGTTCACTCTGATATCCAGTGAGATTCCTTGTATCTTACCTGTTTATCACAAAGAAATGGGGAAAGCACACTTAATGCCTATATGAGATTTTTTTAAAAGACATATCTGTTTAGTCAGAATCTAAGAAATGTTTTACTGTTTGTATTAGCTCAGGGTTAGTGCTATCTCCAGTACTTAAGTGTTTAATAGCCAGTTGAACCCCTTGAAGCAGCCAGCCACAGTAACAGTGCGAGAAGAAAAGTGAATGAGCTCCTGCAGAGTTTGGTGCTAGATGGAGAAAGGTAACTCAGCCAGAAGTAAACAGTGCTTAACTATGGGCTCTGACTTGCAGCTGTAGCCAGCAAGCTACAGAGAGTAGCATGAGTAATACAAGAGAACTGGCACTGGCCAATTAAATCATGTCTGATTGTATCTAAATTATCTAGGCTCTGGATATGTTAGGTTCTGCTCAGAGTTAATCAATGTAAAAAGATAACGTTAGTCAGGCAAACTTTCCAATCATGCCCTCTTGTTAACTGTCTGTCTTGCTATAAATGAACTCCTTTCCATAAGAGATTAGAGTTAAAGGTGATTTTTACTCATGGTGCCTCCAGCAGCTATGTTTTTGTTAAAATTACACTGAATGACGTCAGTTGTGGGTATGGTGGGTCTGGGACAGTGGCATTCATTCACTAAATACCCTTCATTCACTAAATTCACCCTTTGGTGCCTGTTTCCAGAATTTTGCTCTTGCAAAAAGCAGACACAAAGCCTCTGGTTTACAGAAGCACAAGGTGACATGGAGCAAGCCAGGGATATGTGCAAGACATGCCTTTACCAAGCTGCTCCTGCTCACTAATGAAGGCAGGGAAGCGCGTTGCCGAGTGCTGCTTAGCATGAGTATTGCACTAAACATTGTCACTGTATTGCCTTCCTCAGAAGGGTGACCTGTTCACCTTAAAGAACAATTTAATTAGCCTTCTGGTATTTACTTCTGTAGAATTTTTTTATTTTTTTTTACAGTTTAGAGAATGAGATTAAAACTTTGCTCCCAGCTGATGGCAGTGCACAGAAGGGTAACATATGTCTAGAGGAAAGACTGGTGGTTTGCAGAAGTGTCACTCTTAACTGTGTCCACTTTTAATCCCATCCTGTTTGTCTCGGTAGGGAAAAAAGTTCCAAACTAAAAGTCCTGAAGGTCTTGCTCAGTATAATTCTTCCCTTTTTAGTCCCGAAACAAAGCCTAAGCAACTCTAGCTATACTTTACAATAACTTTCTCATATTGGGTCCCCTTTACATAAACTTGACAGAGGGGGAGACAAGTTCTGCAGCAGGCTAGCTCAACAGCCAGCCCCCGAAACTGTTTTTTTGGCCAGAAGCTGCCAAGAGGTGTGCATGTGATTCATGGCCAGCTACTTACCGATGCCTGTTGCGTACTGCACCACCAGCAGTGCTGGACTTCCCTTCCCTCAGTGGGCAAAGTTGTGCTTCAGCACTGAAGGTGTTGAGGACAATGTTTGGATGCGGAAGGGGAGCCAAAGGCATTGCATCTGAAGGAGGGAGGATGTGGCCTTTTGAAGTCTGGTACCACTCTTCCTATGAAGAGATGAGAAGCCATGCTAAGGCTCCGGGTCATCGAGAGGGTACAACAGACTGCAGGTCCTGTTATTGAGAAATCCCACAGCAGAAGACGGACATGATGAATGCCTTAAGGGTTGGAAGGGCTGTAGAGCCCATGCTTTGCTAAACACACACAATCAACTGTCAGGCAAGGGTTTCTCTGCTGTCTAGGTTTTTTTTGGGTGTCTAATAAGGGGCACTGCACTGTGTCTTAATGCAAGACTGGCATCCTTGGTGGAATTTTATTTATTCATTGAAATTAAAGCAGTGAGAGTTATCTGCCCATATTATTTACTTTAATTTTGTTCATTTTACTCTGTTTTTGAAAAATTATATTTAGGCTTCTACTTAGGAAGAATAACATCTATTAAAGTATACTCTGTCTTTGCCTTAAAAAAATGACTGAAATAAAATGTAAGTTATAGTTCAACTTCACTGAACATGACAGAAGTATGTTACATTTACAGTTCTGTTGACTATGTTAAGGGTCCTATTATGTTCACGAAATTCATCTTTCTGAAAGCTTGTAGTGATCAGCATATAGAACAGGCTCAATAGAGTTGCTTAGTTCATATTTCTTCCTTCTTAATGGAAGAAAGCTATTATCTAATACTAACGCAAGGCATTGAGAGCCTCTGTTGTTTTTCTGATTGCTGGAGTCCTCCAAACAGCAAGCTTCACAGAGGACAAGTTAATCCCTCATAATGAAATCATGCTATGAAACTGTTCATACTGATCAGGGTTGTTTTTTTTTCTTATAAGCTTTTGACACAGTTGTAGTCATTCCTATTTCTGTTATAGGGTATTTTGGTGAAGAAAAATGAATTGTTGTATCATAGGGCTTCTTTGCAGTTACTTCAATTGGCAAAAATATGGGAGGCGCGATTAACTTCAGTTCTTCTATAAAAAGATTAACACGCGCGAACACCTTCACCTGTTTGATGATAAAATTGTGTACTCTTTGGCTGTGAAAAACCTGTGCATAGTGCTACTGTGTATTTTTTGTGGGAGCTGTTAAATGTCTATGTTGTTTTCACAGATCCAACAGAGAAGGTGACTATTCGAGTGCTGTCACAAAGTAGTACCATTAAAGAAGGTGATAATGTCACCCTGGAGTGCTCAGGGAATGGCAACCCTCCTCCACAGGAGTTCCTGTTTTACATTCCAGTAAGTCCATCCTTGCTGTCACTGCCTGGTGAAATATTCCTTATCATTCCTTCCTACAGACATTGATGCAATGTCAGCGTATACGTGACTTTATAACAAATGAAGGAAGGAATTTGTTGCAACTAAAGTGAAAAATAGACATCAGCCATTACATCAGATTCTCTGAGAATGCCTTGCCAACTCAGGCCAAATATTTTAAAGAACCTCTCCATTCCCCCACCCCACCCAAAGTTTGGGGGGGATTGGACTTACTAAATATTGCCAGTCTTCATTTTACGTTATTATATATTTTGATAAAAAGCAGTTTTGGCAAAAGCAATTTAGCATCTTGAATAAAACCATCTCATTTGCTGTCATAACGGACAAAGATTCAGCAGTGAAAGTACAGGAAATTAATTCAGCTTTTTTTTTTTTTTTTTTGACTTCCACAGATTAATCTTTGTGCAATTTCTTTTATTTATGTATTTATTAATTAAACTGTATGGTGGCATACCAACACAAAAAAGAACCAGTGTGACAGCACAGGAGAAAGTGTAGAACAAATCTGTCAAATGCATAAGATAAAAATTGAGAAAGATAAAGGCTTTGATTCTGTTAATCTTCTTAGTATTGGTGAAATCCACAGACAGATGTGGCTTTGTATTCTAAGATTCCTACCTTCTTCCTGTGTCCTGCTTCTCTCTTTTATTTTATGTCCTGTTTTTGTTCATATTGCAGTAGCGAGCAGAGCTGAACATGGGAGAGGCCAAAAGCGGTGGCATGCTTTTAAGTATTTCAAAAACTGCATGTGTAGCCCTTTGAACATAATCCTCTTTTGCTTTGGACTCCTGGCATGTTCGAATTGCTGAAGAGTAGCAAGGGAAACTAGGAGCTGAAGTCTTCTTCAGCCCTTTAGGTTCAGTGAGTCATCCTAGGAATTCAGTGTATGCCAGGGAAGAAGTGCATGGTGTCTCTCTTTGCTCTGGGATCTCAGTGAGCAAGCTAAACACCCCAGTTTGTCTGATCTTCAGTCTCCCTGCTACCTGATATTAACCCTCTCTCTTAAGGGGAGCTGGGACTGGTGATTCCTTTGCAAGACTCACTCATGGGTATCGTGACAAACCTGGTAAATCTCCTTCTGTATTAAGATATAAATTAGGCTTTCATTCTGTGTGTGTTTCAAAGCTGCTCAGTCAGTGAGTTATTACCAGGTGGAAACTGGGCAATGGGAAAATGTTGCTTTCTGGCTAATTCAAAACACCAATTTTCCTAGGTAACTGCATGCTAAGGTAGTTAGCATGCAGTCTAGCAGGCTGAGTACCCTGATGTGGATAGAGCGAGGCTCGTTTGTGCTGTTGGAAAATGTGTAATACAGTACTCTTTATGACTTCTTTTTCTTAACTGAGCATACCATTTTAGTTACAGATTTAAAAATGATTTGTTTTGCTGTTGGGATTTCTCCAACACTTACTAGTAGCCCATTTTAGTCTTTGTTTTCCTCTTTCATCTTACTGCTGAACTTTCAGATTTTCTAAACTAGTCATTCAGTTAAGAATTAAGTTTTTAATTGTAATTTTTCTTTGAAAAAAAAACAACAACTCTACAGTCATGCAGTAAATAATAAGTGCTGTTAATAGGTAACTACACTTCTGTGGTACTGTATCTAAACATATTTTGATTTATCTCAGGATCCTTATAATTAAAAAAAAATCAACAAAAAATGATGTTTTTAACAGGCCCATATACAATAAATGTTTTATTTCCATCCACAGGGAGAAACAGAAGGTATAAGAAGCTCAGATACTTATGTAATGGCAGATGTGAGACGAAATGCAACAGGAGAATACAAGTGCTCTCTGACTGACAAAAGCATGATGGACACCACCACCATCACTGTGCACTGTAAGTCCTTGCATTTTGTACTCATAGCTAGGATATAAAACCTATCTTGCACTTCCTGGGATGGTCTCTGTCTGCTTTACTTAAGGAGATCAGTCCAGTTAATGTACAGAACTGAATGATGTTGCTTGGTTGAATTATTTGAAGTAGTGTTAGGTACTTAGGTACTTTCTCTCTTTTTTTTTTTTTTTTTTTTTTTTTTTTAAATAATAATAAAAAAACTTTAACATCTCTGTTTGAAAACCTTAACTTTCTCAATTCACTGGCAGAGATAGATTTTCATTTTATGTAACCATCGTTTGTTATATGATATTCTTGCACTGTTGTGTTCAGTGAAAATTCTGTTATGTTTCACTCGTGTGAACATATATATGGTAAATTATTCTGCTCCAGCTGTGAATTAGAATGTACTAAGACACACAAGTTGGCCTACACTGAAGGTTATTCTTTGTAGTCAAATTCACGTTAGTCTAACATCTTTTCATCTTATCTTGATGAGGCTAACACATAAGGAGAAGAAACTTAGGTATTCATTTTGTTTATATATATATTTAAAAAAAAAATAAAAAAATGTTCTTTTAAGTTTTCACAGAAACATGAGAGCTTGGTAAATTTGCTTTAGCTGGATACTAGAATTTTTTCTCCCACTTCATCAGCACCGCTTTATAAGCAATCTTTGAACTGGTTGAACCTTGAAGCAAACAGTTTAATGGTTGCTTTTAATTTTCTCTCTATGGAAGAAAACAAAAGCGGGGCCTCTTTCAAACTTTGCCATACTATCACAGTGTGTGAAATGAAAATCAGTTCAATGGCACTAGGTTTCCCTAGGGAACACTTGTGGTGTCTAGTCTTCCCAGTAGCATAAATACCTTTAGTAGTTTACGGGTTCAGAGGGACATAATGGATACTGAACTTTAAATGCTCCCACAGTAGTTGTATACTTCACATAGAAAGAAAAAAAAATGACATAGAAAAATACACAACTCTAGGCAGAAAATGAATACTTAGATTTATTTTTCCTCTTAACTGTGAGGCTAGGTCAGAGTGTTTCAAGTTCAGAATTTATGTACTTGCATAAGAAGTTTGAAAACTCTGGCATTTCTGTCTGCTGCCTCTCTGCCTCATTCCTGAGTTGCCTCTGTTCTCCTCTTTGAGGGTTTTTTACAGCTTTAGAAGACCCAGCACAGACTGGAGGAAACCTGCTTTGTCCGTAGCAAGTGAGATGGCTGCTTTCTCAAGTGCCTTCCACTTGAATGAGATCTGTCAGATCTTCTTGGCCAGGAAATGCTTAATGCAGTACTGGCAGCAGGTGGAGGGTGCCATGCAGTCCACCCAGTTCCATTCAGTGAGTGCACAGGGAAATTTCTCAAGCTGCAGATAAATTTCTGAGATCACAGGAGAATCTCCTGTTATATCTGCTTATATAACCTTCTCATTTCATTGCTTGTCTTGATCTACCATACACTATCGTGTATATTCTTACTACACCTGCTGATACTTGGTTCCTGCTGTAAGTTACACTGTCACGACTTCATTCAGTTTGCTTTCATGCTGGTGTCTCTGTCCCTTCCTAAACCAACTTTATTCTTTCGTTAGGTACGGTTTACAAGATTGACTGTGTGTTATTGAACACAGTATTGCAAGGGTTGTTTGATTACATGGTGCTTCATTGTTTCTTAGGTGACATATTTTCATTCTGCTACGACAAAGCTGTAACTGTATACTCTTTTTTGACTACTTCAGCTCCAGTTTATCTGTAACAAGCCAGTTTTCCTTTCTCTGCTATTTTGTGTGCATGTCAGAAGAGTTCTACTGTATGAGAGAAGCATATATTTTCTTGGCAGTCTTGCCAGTGTTGGCAGCTAGTGCAGCTACTCAGAACTCATAGATCCGATCTAGTGCCCCGCTTCCTTGTTTTACTTAGGGTTTGTTACGTGTTTCTTAAACACCTCTACCTGCAATAAAGCCTTTGTTTAAGTGAGACACAGTGGCCTGGAATAGTTCTGTAATTCCTGAGTGCCCAGACCTTTGTGCCTGTGAGACAGATCTCTCTTCAAGCTACTTCAGCGTCTTGCTTTATGCTGATCTAAAGCATTTCTGCAGCATGCTTTCTTGTAAGGGGAACTCCAGTGAAAAAGTCATAAAAACCATATATGCTTTATAACATACATATCCTTCTTTCAGTTGCTTACTTTGTTAATTTGTCAGCATAACCCTCTATTTTGGGCGCTTTCTGCTTCTAATGTACTTATAAATTTTTGTTTTTAGATCTTAATTTTTTATGACTTCATTTTTTTTTTCTTCTTTGAAATAATACACATTAATTCCTATTAAACCCTATTTTCCTCCCTCTTTTTCTTTATTGCTTACATTTTCTCATATGGATGAATATTTATGTCTTCATAGAAGACAGTGTTACACTGAAAAAGCGTTCATTCTGAGTCAGGGCTTTTCATTTCCTCACTTCTGATTTTGTCACCTCAGATTTTTGATTTTCATTAAAAACAGAAAAAGCAGGCAGTACAATAAACTTTCCTTACATTTGTGAATCCATTTGTAGCTATTTGTTACATTTCCACCATAGGCCTTGTTCCCGTCATGATTTTATTAAGCAGTGTAAATACACGAGTTCCTTTCAGTGTGTAGGTAGAGAAAGCTCCCTGCTGGTATTCAAATACATCAGCACATTATATAGTCCTTAAATATTTTTGTAGCAAAATATTCTGGCTCAATACCAAGGTCTTTTTTTTTTTTTTTTCCAAGAGGAATGTAAATTATGAGATTCACGGAAAGCAGAACATTGACATAAAAGCATCTGAGTTACCCATCGTATTTAGGGAAATACTATATTCATAAAGCAAGCTTTACGCAGGTGGGAGGGAGAAAAGAAAGAAATCAAATTGCTCTATGGATTGTTCCTAAAGAGAATCCTATGCTAAATAGTAAGTTAACTCTATGTTTGCCTTAAAAAATAACCTTAAAAAAAATAGTGCTCTGAGCTATGCAGTTCATCTCTGACACTGTAAATATTCCTGAACATCTAGAATAACTAAGACCTTTGTGTGAGAAGGATTCTAGTCTCAGAATCTTTTACGAGAAGTGGGGCAGTTGGGGTTCACAGGGGTCCTACCCTGGAGGAGGACTGGTTTGAAAGATTGCATTGGACTCAGTGTCAGTCTTGCCTAAGCTGATGGCCAAAAATTTAATGAGTTTCTGCTTTCTGTGATGTGTGTGATAGGATGATCTGTGATCTCTTGGATTTGAGGTGCTATCTTGCTTCAAAGAATGAAAGGCTTTAGTAGATGTTGAAGGAGAGTCATCCTGAGGGGGGGAGGGGGGGAATCTTAGTTTTTTCTTCAGCCAACCCTCTGCCTTGGTAGTATGTGCTTAAGAGGAACCGCACAAGAAGAAACACATCTCATGCACTGTATGATGAACTACAATTGCTTACTAGCTGAGTGTTGGATTTTTTTTTTCTTTTTTTCCTCCTCCTTTTATCCTTGTGAAAGCAATGGTAAAATCTGGAGTATCTTGTTAGTTTGCTTGGGTTTGCTAGTTTGGGGAAGTAAGGGGACAAAGGACAAAACGTCCCTATAGGAATAAAGAAACAAACAAAATGCCATTTTTTCCCTTGGTAAGATCTTTGCTCCACTCATGCATAGATGGAAGTACAGTTCTTGTGACCTCTCAGACTAGTCATTAGACTTGTAACACAGATAATAATGCACACTAATAGTACAGGATGGACCCTAGCCTCTCCCTGAAGTTCTGCTTTTAATTATAATGGTGTTCCCAGGGCAACCACTGAATGAAGCTGGTAGTTAAGATCACTGTTTTGTTAAGGAAAACTCACTGTTTTCTCTTTCCCCTTTCCTTTACCCACTGTGATGTTGCCTCAAGCTTTTTATTTCCTCAGCTTAAAAGCCAAAAGGATGTTCTGAAGTCCTTTTCTAGCAAGTATAATAATCATGATGAAATCATGTATGCTTGCCACTTGAGCTACAGAGTGTGTGTGCGCATCTGTGATAGTTATTTGACCAGGCAACTTGGCTCACACTGTGAGAGGAGAAGCAGAATAGAGGTTTAGCTTGGCAAACTCTGCTTTTCTTTCAGTGTCAGATTTTCCTGAAAAAAGAATCGCTAGCTTGCTAAATCCATATACTAAGAAAAATCTAGAGCAGTGTTTCCTGATCTTTCTATTACTGGGTCTCACCCTGCCTAGTGTCAAGCACAGCTAACACTGACTGCAATTTCCCTGAAGCCCGAACAGATTACAGAAAGCTTAGACTCTGAGTTACACATAAATGGCTTTTTAAGTTACAAATGAAAACAAAAGAAACCAAAGTGCTTCATGTGTGGCTGCTCAACAATATAATTGAGACCCGTTGTCCCCTCAGTGAGTACTGGGTCTCATGCAAACTGTGTTGACCATCCTCGTCTTCTCCTTATGCTCAGGTAAAAATCAACTTGTTTTATCAGATTTCAGAGAGCTACCCTTTGAACTCATATCCACCTCTTCACATTTTTATAACTAACTGTTTAGATTTATCTGTCTCCACCTGCACGAGTTCCCCCCTGAAAATACATTCCTACCGGGCCAAAACCACAACTCCCTCACAGCACTCTGTGCTTCCCCTATCAAGAAACACATAGTGCTATGCTCAGTACTCCTTCAGCTTCTTATACCTCCTCTGTCATGCTTTCAGTAGTACAGGGTGGAAAAAAAATATATCAATTTGTTGATTAGTAATTTTAACTTTTCCTTTTAGCCAGCAAAAACAAGGATATTCTGCAATTTCAGACTAATTGTCTTCTCTCTTACTTCTGGGTTGGATTTAGATTTTATTAAACAAATTAAATCTTGAATTTAATGAGTACAATGAGTTGCATTTTTCTTTTCATGGTGTGCTTTTGGAATGGACCAGGCATTCCAAGTTTACCATTTTGACAAATGTTCTTTCTATCCCAGATCTGGATTTGCAGCTTACTCCTAGTGGAGAAGTCACAAAACAGATTGGAGAGGCCCTGCCTGTGTCATGCACAATTTCTTCTAGTAGAAATGCAACTGTGCTTTGGATTAAGGTCAGTAATTTATCTACTTCATACTTCATCTGTGTATTCACACCTTCATATTACTGCCGCTACTTTAATGTTTTGAAAGGATGGAAATCATTTTAATTTGTCTTTTTAAAGAATATTGTTAAAATGAGTTTTATATGCATTGCTAAAATAAGAGATACTGCTTCAAGTTGATGACTAAACATTAGTTACTGTAATTATTGTCTCTGTTTTCAAATGGAGAGGAGTAATGACCACTACAATACAAATACAATTTTACAGAAATGGTCTAATACAGGCTCTTCTAGAATCAGGTCCCATTATGGAGAAAGTCCATTTGGAGGAATTTGAATTTATTAATCATTTTTTCAAAGACAAGCTTGGTCTAACAAACCTAGTAGAAAGGCAAGGCAGGTTGAGAGATTGGATGTTGGCCTGTGTTTTTTTTAGTGACTGGTTGAAAACAGTAGCTCTTGTAGATGGCAGGTTTAAATTACACATATACTGATGGAAACTGAAAATGATGATACCTAAGATTGTTTAGTAGCATATGCTGAGCTCATAAGCCTTTATCCTCAAGGAGAGTTCTCATTTGTCTTGACTTGTACCACTACTGTTTTTGACCATCCTACTGGCAAAGCTCAAAACTAGCAGTGATCTCATTTACACCCTTGATTTGAAAGTGAAATTGTTCAAGAAGAAAAGTGGTTTATATAAACCTCCAGTAGCTTCCACTTTTCCTGCTGTGATGTTGTAGTTACTAATGGGAGACCAGCTGAAGAGTACTACTGTTATCTACCAAACCATGTGAAAAATTCTGTTAATACTAGTCACTTTTGTAATTTAGAGGTGAATGTATTCTGAATTGGAGTTCACAAAGATTAATTCCTCACTTTATCAGGACAATACCAGAATGCAAACAAGTCCATCATTCTCAAGTCTGCAGTATCAAGATGCCGGAAACTACATCTGTGAAACTACTCTACAGGAGGTTGAAGGGTTAAAGAAAAGAAAGACACTTAAACTTATTGTGGAAGGTAAGAGAGCAGGATAGCTATGGTTATTAATTGTTCTGTTCAAACAAAGTACTTAAGTATAATATTTTTCTTCTAGGAAAACCTCAAATCAAAATGACGAAGAAAACCAACACAAATAAAATGTCTAAAACAATTGTCTGCCATGTGGAAGGTTTTCCCAAACCAGCAGTGCAATGGACAGTCACTGGCAGTGGAAGCATCATAAATAAAGCAAGTACCTTTCTTACTACTTTATTCATTAAATGATAGGGGTACAATCTAAGGGCAAGAAAAAATTTCTAGGTTGTGAGATTGAAGAAACTCAGTCAATTTTATTTATCTAAGAGAAGGAGGGTTAAATGATATTGCATACTTTGTGGATGGTAGCTACATGTATGATTTCTGACAATAAAGAGCTATTGAATATAGCAGGTGAAGGTAAAATAGTTCAGTTAGCTACAAGGTTAAGCTGGAAGAAGAAAGAAAAGGTTACAAATGAATTGTGCATTTTTAAGCGAGGGTATTTAGTCATTTTATCTGGATAATGTGGTGACTTCGCCATTGCACAACGAATTTACAAATAATAATGGAACTATAGAATTTGTTAGAGAGCAGGTACTTGATGTAGGAATTAACTGGGTGAAATTTTAAAAGAACAAATCTGAAAGTATGTGCACTATAGTTCCTTATGGGCTTCGCAGTTTTTATCCTAATTTTTATAGATCTTTATAGATTATATATTATATACAGTTTATAGATTTCATTACTTCATTTGGCTTTGCTTTAGTCCTAGGGAATTACACATGACTGTCAAAGTTCGTCCATTTACTTGCAGCTTTAGGTTAGGAATTGTGTTGTCTATAAAATTAATTGAAAATATATTTTTTTCTGGACACTATTGAAGTAAGAATGATGTTCAGGAACTTTAAGGAACAACTTCATATCCTCATTACAGCACAGGTACCACTAAATATAGATAGCTTGCCAAAATGATTCTTAGAGTGGAAGTCGGAGAGTAGAAATCTTACAGTGTTTATTCCCCTTATAAAGGTGTGAATGAGAAGGAGCAAGATGGAGAGAAATGAGAAGTCTGGTTTGGGGCTTTTCCTTAAAGAATTTTGTCACTTGGAATTTTTTTTAACTAGTTGAAAGAAATGAAAGCAAATACAGAATGTGGCCAACTTTATCAAAAATGCATCCTTATCAGTGGTCTTATAGTACATGCTATGCAAGGTGTAGATATAACTGGATATCTTGAGCAAAGTGTTTTCTTGCAAATAGTCATGTTACCATGTAATAAAATCATGAATTATTTTTATTGGTGTTATTTGGAAAATTGAAATATTAGTTGATCGTTATTTCATTATGAACATTTTCATGGTGTAATACAGGTAATGCATTTATTGTTCTTTGCAGTTTTCAAGGATACTAATCTTCATTTTTTACCTTTTCAGACAGAGGAGACCAAATATGTTAATGGAAAATTTTCCAGTAAAATTGTAATTGCTCCTGAGGAAAACGTGACTTTAACTTGCATTGCAGAAAATCAGCTAGAAAGAACCGTGACCTCTTTGAATGTCTCTGCTAGTGAGTACCTTCTAAAGATCATTTCCTTAAAATTTAGTTTTACATAAAGTACCTGCACTTCACACTCAAATCAAGAGTAGGTGAGCACGGTAATGTTGATACTAAGATAGATATTTAGCCTTTTTGTTGTAAAAGGCAAGCAATTGCACATACGGCCTGGTTTAGTAGTACATAGAATTTATTGGTAGTTTTCTGGATGAAGTCTCTTAGCCAAGGAAGTCATGAAGATTAGCTATATCATGTATGCACATATTATATATTATTACAAAATAATATTACAAAATAATATTACAAAATAATATTATAACAGTAGTACAAAACAATATACATTTTGTATGCATAAAATATCATTTACAAAAGACAAAAGTCTTTATTACTACATAATCGTCTGTTAGTCCCTAAATTCCAATTTATCATTACTGGGACGACTTGATTCTGAATGTCAGTTTTCAGTGATGAAATGGGGTGAGAAGCTACTATTTATGAAAAAGGAGCACAGAAACATAGTCAGAAATATTTCTGTGATTAATATTACAGTTTTTGAGTAAGATTCTTCAACTGGATACATTATAGTTACAAAACAATGACTTCTGCTCAAAGATAAATTATCTCATTGGGCAAATACTGCATTAAGTTTCAGCGTTTCTGTCAGTGCTGTTAATAGACAATTAAAGGTAAATTTCAGGTATAACACATTTTATCATTAATTTTAACATTTCTCATTTCAGTAAGTATTCCAGAATATGATGAGCCAGAGGATAGAAATGGTATGTATGGCTTTCCATTTCCATAACCCTTTCTATTTATTTTCTCAGTTTAAGACCTATGTAGTCTCACCGAACAATTTCCACAGCCCCTTGGACTTGAAGTAGCTAGTGCCACGATTGACTAAGAATATGACTTCCGTGAAATTTTAAGTGTTTTTTTTTTTTTTTTTTAACCTTATTTTTAAGAACAATGCTTACTTTTTTTTTTTTTTCATTTTGACATTCTGACTCCTTTTCTTGTTTCTGATGGCAATGCTTTAGAAATGGTGTAACACTTTTCTTTATCATAGGTCACCTCATTATTTTTTCTTCTTTGCTTCAGATGACAATAGCGAAAAGGTTAATGACCAGGCAAAGCTAATAGTGGGCATTGTAGTTGGTCTTCTGCTGGTTGCCCTGGTTGCTGGCGTTGTCTACTGGCTCTATGTGAAGAAATCAAAGTAAGAATTTAAGAAAAAAATTATATTACATTTTAAAAAATAATCAGAAATGTATATTTACCTGTTTTCCTTTTGGGAGCATTCCAGTAGTCTGAATGGGGACAAGTTGTTAGTAGGTGCATTTAACAGAGAAAGGAAACTCGATGCCAACTCTTGTTGGCATGCCCTAATGCTTAACTAGACATGTCTCTTGGAGGTGGGACTCCATGACTTTCCTAAACAGTCATCTGTAATGAGGCTCTGTTTCCTGACAGCCAAGCCTGAGCTGATTCTTGCATTTAAATATAGTACCTGTTACTTAACTGTGGGGTGTTACCCTGTGTGGCTTTACTGATACTAGAAACTGTCCTCACTTAAAGGTGGGGTAACTGTTCTGCTTTTTACAAAGTAGACTAAAGTACAAAATAAGTCTGAATTATCTTAGGGAGGAAAAAGGTCCGTAATCCATTTGCTCACATATACTTTGAGATATATGAAGTAAGATTGATAAAGATAGACCTTTTGTTGCTGAAAAGCTAGAAACCCTCATCAAAATCAATATGTTTTAGCCATCCTCAGCAAATACAGGATTTGCGAATGAGGCCTGCTTGGCTTTCAAGTTTCTTTATTATCTCACAGTCTCGCTTTGAGATCATCCAGTTTATTTTCTAAAACAAAACCATGTTTCTCCATCTTTTTAAAGATGGTGATGACTATATGCCGTTTGGCCTTATCACCATATATCTGTCTCTAGGGAGAACTTATGACAGGATTGGTGTCTTAAGAGTTCCTTACAACTATTTTTTGACAAGGGAGATTAAAGAAGTTATAAGTAAAAATCAGTATGGGTATACAAACAATTTTATAATTCTTTTTTATGACATTTCATTAAAATTAGCTCAAATGAGTTCTAGAATATACCAGAGGAATTTTACTATGAACAAATGTTTCATTGATATGAAAGTACAACAAGGAATTCTCCATCTGCTTGTATTAGAAAATGCTATTTTTTGAGGTATTTCATAAGGATTTTACTCCAGACATAGCTGAGTGGGTTTTGGAAGTTCTGCAAATAGAGAAATGCTGTAAATGACCCAAGCACAGAACCACATTTGGATGTTTAAAGGGAGAAACTAAACTAAAGGGAGAGCTATTTTTTGCAAACCTTAAGCTTCTGGTTAGATATTAAAAAGTACTAACAACATTGAGGTGCTTCTCCCATATTTTGCTACTCTTTAATAACGTCCAGAACAATTTTCTTTCATCTGTTTTGCATATGAGAATGTATAATCATAAAACTGTGCATTGATTGAGATCGTTTTTTTTTTCTTGCAACAAGTGGTTTGGGAACAAGGAGGGCAGAGAATTACAGTTATATCATTAGGAAGTGTGGGGAAAGCTAATGAGAAACTTAGAATATAGGATGTTCTTTGGTGAAATATGCTCATGATTTAAGGTAGCTTTTTCATCTTCGAAGACAGGATACGTTATATTCTAAACAGACAACGCTTTTCATTGTGCTCAATTTCTCTTCTATAAGCTTTGAGTAAATATTAGAGCTGGAATTATTTAAAAGGTTTACTGGAAACAAACTAAAAAAATGCTTTATAGTTAAATAATGGTCTTTATATTTGATATAATGTTACCAGCCTCTGAAACTATTAATAACTGATGCATCGTCAGTGACAATCTCATGTTCTAAGCATATATTTAAGTTGATCTGTGATCATTCTCCCTAACGTCTGAATGCCATGCTTGCATGAGCAAGCAGAGTGTCAGTGTCTATTCTGACAAAGTTTTCAGCACAAATTGTAGTCTAGAAATAGGAGTGGCACTTGCAAAGAGCACCTAACAACTTCAGACACAACCTGTGTCTAATCACAACCCTCCGTCTCCATAGAGGCCAACAGTTAGTAGTTATTTTTTAACCCACCCTTGAACAGTAACTCACCTGATCTCTATCCCCAAAGAGACGCCAAAGGAAAGTCTGAGAAGGCAGCAGCACAGAACTTTCCAAGTCTGCCGAGGCAAGAAAAACATTACTTTTTTCATTATTGGTGTTGTGGTTTGTATAATCTTCTATTGTCTTGTCATCCACACGAAGTAGGAATTATACTTGTAGCCTTGGAATATATTCACAATAAATCACTTATATAGTTATTCACTGCCTCAGCTCCACTTGATGCAAAAGCTGATTATTGCCACATATTCTTTTCACTATGAATATTATCCCATAAATCAGGCACTCATCTGTATTCCATATCCTACAACCAGCCTCCTCTTGCATTAAGAGTTAAGGCTACCGATCCCTGCATGCTATGTTTCTCCTTCATCTGAGCAGAAGGCCAAACACTTGTTTTCTATAGCTGTCTCCTTTTTCCAAAAGGATATTTTAAACTAATTTGCACTGAACGGAGTATAATTAAACACTTTAGAATCTTACTAAAATGTGAACGATTCTAGGACAGCCATCTTCAGTAAATCCTTCTTACACAAAATTTTAATCTTGCCACATACAGCTGAGAGTACTATACAAATAAAAGGTTTAGAAAGAAAACATAGCACGCAAAGCCCTGTATTCCTGTTCTCTAGGCATGGAAGTGTTGCATGTAGATTGAATATTTTTCCCATTTTTGCTCCTTGGGCTGGGAGGTGCACAGATCTCCTCTCACGCGAGGCTAGACCATGGTGTAAGTAGTTTAAAATGGGCAGATTGAAGCACAGAAGCAATCTTAAGATTGTACATGCTCAGAACACAACAAACTATTGAAATTCTTCTTAGAACACAGTAATCAGCATTACTGATACTTTATAGGAAATTAGCACATGAAACCAAACATGGCAGGCCAAATCTATAGGAAACTTGCTTATGTTTTCAATGCGACTAGCATTTGCATTATTTTTCATGAAATGTGCCTTCCACAGAACAGACCAAGTTACAAACATCTCTGGACGTGTCAGTTAACGTCACAAAACGTCTGTAAATTCAAAAATAGAATTCAGAAAGTATTCACTCATGTCTTGATCATTAGAATGGTTTTCTAATGTGTCTTCTTTTTTCCTACTGATAGACATTTGAACATAATTGTAGGAGTCAGAAGGCAAGATGGGGGTAAATGGAAAGAGATAGCAAATATTTCCATGTTCAGTTGTATAATACTCTCAGCTCCTAGAAAATCTCTTGCAGCTTTGCAGTTCAGTGTCTGAACATGCCTTTCAGAAGTATTGCAAACATTAATGAAAGTCACGTCTCTTGCTTCAACACCCAGAGCTACATCTATGTGGATTCTCTTACCTGTCATTATCGCAAGTTGATAACAGGACAAAAGGTGTTGCAAATTTTCTTCTGAAATGGAACTGAGGGTGAGGCCTAGACTTGTGAGATAAGACGAAATGAGGAATTAAATCCCAAGGATAATTTTTGTGTAATCTGTATGCAGTGTATATTTACTCTAAAGCAGGCAAATCAGGAGAGATGGAAAAAAAAAGTCTGTATGTTAAAAACAATGTTATCAGCAGTATCTAAACAAAATACATGAAAAAATGGCCCCTCGACACGCACACAAAAGAAAACTAAAAACCTCACTTTGGTACTACTTACAGAGAGATTTTGATTAGGATTCCCTCAGGATAATTATTTTCCTGAAGAGCAAGCACAGATAAATGTAAAACATGAGTCATAATTTTAGCAAGAACTTGGAATGATCTGTTTTACAAATGAATTTATCTGTTTTACAAATGAATTTAAAAGGGAAAAAAAAAAGCCGCCACCAAAAAAAAAAAAACACGCTGAGAGATGTAAGCAAACTCGTATTCATACAACCAGCTTTTCACTCTTCAGAACAGTATGGCCCGAGTATACTAAGGTGGGGGCTTTGTAGATCACAGATCTGTGTATCATGTTGTGCATGAGCTCACCTGGGCAAAGTAGGCTGTCTTGTCCTTTTCGGCAAATCCTCTGCAATATTTGAGTCCATTTAGACAGAGTTGCCCAGCTGCTCAGATACCGTGAGGAAGCCTCTCATCTCTCGAGTTGCAAGTGGAGCAAGTTGACAGTAGTCAATGCACTAAAAAAGTAAGGAACAACAGTTGTTGAATATTAAACTGGCAAAGGACCATTTGGCCTGTGTCTCAAGTCACCTCAGGAAGTGACAGAAAGTGAGTTTAGAGCCCTTTCTCTCTTAGAAGCCCAGGCCACATCTGTCGAGCCCTAAGGATTGGTGCCATGCCAGGGTCACCTGTTCCTCTGATGTTGGCACCACACTGCCAATGGATCGCCTGGCTGCGGCTCAGCCCAATTTTCTCTTCTGGCTTTTAATAGCACTATTTAGATAGCACTAAAAAAAATAAAAAAATAAAAATGTTTTGTGCTGAGGCGGTGAATCTGCCTACGTAACAGTATTTGTGGAACAAAATGAAAAAGTCAGCAAGATCACTGAGCTACTAGAATTAAACTTTGTATTTCAGTCTCAAGCACTCAGAATCTAAATCCATCTGGTTTTCAGACAGGAAAAACTGCTGCTGCTCTCATTTTAAACAAGCAGTATATACCATACTCTATGATACAGAGGTCAGGGTGACCTACCTCTTTCAAAGTGAGAGCACTGCTTTTCAGCTCTCTGTTCTCACCCATTTTGGCTTTAGGAAAATAGAGATGACATTTAGTGAGGGGAACTCCACAGCTTCACTGAATGCAGAACTAGAATAGAACACCTGAAAAATAAAACTTGATAGCAGTGCAGGATCTCCCAGTTTTAGTCATTGAACCATTTTAGTGTGATCAAAAAACAGTAATGCCAGTTAGTTACAGTTCCCTCTGTCATTAAGTGTCAGGTCATTTGAGATCCAGTATACTTTGGGCACGCTAAAACTCCTGATAAGAAGCCAAAAAAAGGATCATGCTGAGCCACATGTCCATCAAGCCCATTACTTGTCTGCCAGAGCAGACATAAGCAGTTACATAAAGTGGTGAGAGAACAGGGCGGACAAGCATGATGCTGCTTTCTCACCTCCGACTCACGTCAGCTCAGGTAATTGCCCAAGTCCAGATTCTTTCAGTTTTTCATCTCCTTGCCTGCTGTCTCCTCTCCAATTTTGTAAGACTTATGTATGGAAAAGGCCATGCCAAGCCAGATTCTGTGCTCTACCTGAAACAAAAATATTTTTTACATTTTAATTTAAAAAGTTAAAAAAATATACATTTTTTTTAGTTAAGGGATTTATGTGTTTGCTTGGGTGTTTTTTGTTTTTTACTAGGATTAAAGTGATTTGTGAAAGGTTATTAAGAACACAGGAGAAGATTAATCTCTACCAAAGCATTGAATTTTCTTTTTCATTGCATCTTAAATCCTTCCCTTCTGTGCACGTAATGCATTTCAGGTTTTGAAATACCAGAAGAAGGTAGAAAGTTTATAATACAATGGAAATTTGCCACTACAAAGCAAGTTACTTTGGGTTATAAACTCAGCATTTTTACAATTAGATTTGCCTGTGACAAGCAGTAGTTTGGATCTGTGCAGTAAGTGGTTTTTACAGCAAAACGGGTTCTGCACAGACACCTACCTTCCTGTCAGCCGCGCAAACATGACAGAGGCAGTAAGAGGTA